>NC_083347.1:35992535-36292535 GCF_019175385.1 Lycium barbarum
AAGAACGTATGCTGGAAGGTTCTACCCACTTGGTAGTGAGAGTTATTGGCCACCGGATCCATTTTCAATGGTTGAAAATAAAGCATTTATCCGTAAATTGAGAAAGAATGCATACTCGCGTATTCATAATGAAATGGATGTTCCACCGGGGAGATACACTCAAAAATGCTCATTTTGCAATTATGTTGGTCATGATAAACGCAAGTGTCCCTTACGACATGGTGGTCAAACTACATCTCGCGGTGGAAGTACCTCTCGTGGTGGAGGAAACTTTCGTGGTGGTAGATCTAGTGGTGGTGGCACATCTCGCGGTGGTGGTGGAAGATCAACTCAAGGACATTAATTGATGAATGTTTTTTAAGTTTTTTTCTTACTTTGATGATTGTATTTTAAAAAGTTTGGGCTTCTTATTAATAAACAAGTTTAAGTATTTTCATTTACTCAAGGTTATGAATGATGCAATTTAATTAAGGTTTTTTTTTTTTATTTTTTTTTTAATTTTTTATGAATGCTGTCATTTTGACTAACTTTTGATTAATTATTGATAAACAAGTTTACGTATTCGTAAAGAACTTCAAGCTAATGACACCGAGCCTTCAAACGAAAATGGCGTTCGAGCACTTTTCAACCACTAAAACGGCCATCCGAACTTTTGTGTATCCTTGATGTATTGATCCTACCTTATTAATCGCACAAAAATAAGTAATGTTCTATATAAAATATTGAAGTTTCGGGGTCCCGAAGCATGATTAATCTATGTTCAAAGTACGTTAAAAAGTGTAATGGAAGAAGGATTAACCAAAAGGGCAAAAAAAAAAAAAAGACAGGCACTATAGCAGTTAACGGAGCAGTCCCCGTTACCTGCTTTAGCGCAATAAATTATTGCGGTAAAGGCACTTCGGTAATATTTTTTTTGTTAGGATATTTTAGTTCAAAATGAATCTTTTGAGGGCATTTTGGTTTCGGACTCTCTTTCTCACCCCAATATTTTAAAACATAATACGGTAAAGAAATATGTATATAAAAAAGTACTAGCTCTCATAATGTTTTGCATCCAATTTGGGTATATATTCATATTTAACGTGCTCCCCTCTTGCCAGTCCTCCCATCCCACACCGTCAATAATAATAAATTGACACCACCGATTCAATTTAATGGCGGAGAATCAATCACAAATATAACGAAGCTCCTAAGATCTCCACGTGTCACCAACATAGACCCCACCTCCCATCTCTTCCACCTTCTATAGTTTTCTCCGCTTCCTCAAGATTCCTTCTCCGATCACCCCACCCCCCTCTTCCACTATCTATATATACACAAAAAATATATATCCCTCCGTTTACTTTTATTTATTTATTTAATATTTTAAAAATAAATTTTTAATTTATTTGTCACTTTTAACATATTAATTTTTTTTATATTTTACTCATAATATTAATTATTCATTTTAAATAATTTTTCAAATCCATTAAAAATATTCACGGTTAATATGAGTATCATAGTAAATTTTACACTTCATTTATTATTTTACAAAATTCACAATGGATAAATAAAAATTAATGGAGGGAGTACATACAAAAACATTATTTTTAAGGAAAGGGGTTATTCAACTAATCCAAATTTGTACCTAATTTATTTCCCCTTTTATTGTTTTTTTTTTAATATTATAGGTCACCCAATTCGACACCATAAACGGTCACTAATGCTTGCATGGGTTAGAGTATCTTAATAACGCGGATGTTTTGTGCAACGGGCTGTATTTTCTCTTGCTCTGACAATATATATACATACAAGTGTGTTTGTATTTGTATGTATCTGTTTGCAGAGCTAGGGTTTGATGAGTATTGAGATTTTATTAGCTGAGAGGTGCATAATAAATGAGGTGAATACTACCTTTCAGTCATTAATTAAAAACACCAATAATATTACTTATCACAGTTGATGATTAGTAGTAATAATTAGAAAATCAGCTATATTACCTGTACTGTATTTATGTCTATACTAAGGCGTAGAAAGGGCACAGAAAACAAGAAAATCTCGGATACAGAGCCAGATTATGAAGAATTTAAGGAAAAGAGTAATAAATTAGGTTCGAGGAAGTTAAGGTTAAGGAGGAGATGGAGTTGTGTGGATGGTTGTTGTTGGTTTATAGGTTGTATATGTTCAATATGGTGGTTTTTATTGTTTCTTTACAATGCAATGCCAGCATCATTCCCACAGTATGTAACGGAGGCGATAACGGGGCCGTTACCGGACCCACCGGGTGTTAAATTGGCGAAAGAAGGGTTAAGGGCTAAACATCCAGTGGTATTTGTACCTGGGATTGTTACTGGTGGGCTTGAATTGTGGGAAGGACATCAATGTGCTGATGGTTTGTTTAGAAAGAGGTTATGGGGTGGTACTTTTGGTGAATTGTATAAAAGGTACTAATACCTTTTTGCCTATTTTTGGTTTTTGGTCCATCAAATTTGTGTTCTTTTAGGTTTTGGAATGTTCTTTTTATGATGTTGTGGAGTTTGATTATACTACAAAGTGAATTTATTTGTGCATCAAATCTGGCAAGTGAAAATGGATTTTTTGAGTTGTACTTGAGTAAGGTGTTATTAGTTGTTGATGGGAAAGTTCCGAAAGCTGAAAAGATTCATTCTTTGTAAGTTCCGAAAGCTGAAAAGATTTGACTCTTTACTACTAGTATTTTTTTGGTTTTTTGTTTCTTTCTTTTCTAGTCCTTCAAATTTGTGTTCTTTAGCTTTTAGAATGTTCTGATGTAAGCTTTTTATGATGTTGTGGAGTTTGATTACACTAGTGATTTTGTTTGTGCATCAAATCTGGCAACTGAAATGGACTTTTTGAGTTGTGAGGGAAAATGCGTGTTCTTAGTTGTTAATGGGAAAAGTTCCGAAAGCTGAAAAGATTCATTCTTTACTATTGTTGGCTCTTATTTTTCTCTGTTTCCTTTACCTTTCTTTTTGTTTGGTTTTCACTCAAAAAGATAGTGGATCTTGGGCTGGTGGGATATATGGCATTTTTCCCTTTATGTTTCTTTCTTTTCTGGTCCTTCAAATTTGTGTTCTTTAGCTTTTAGAATGTTGTGATGTAAGCTTTATATGATGTTATGGAGTTTGATTACAATACAGAGTGAATTTGTTTGTGCATCAAATCTGGCAAGTGAAAATGGGTTTTTTGAGTTGTCAGGGAAAATACGTGAGTAAAGTGTTCTTAGTTGTTAATGGAAAGGTTTCAAAAGCTGAAAAGATTCATTCTTTACTATTGTTGGCTCTTATTTTTCTCTGTTTCCTTTATCTTTCCTTTTGTTTGGTTTTCACTCATAAACAACAACCAAAAATAGTTGATCCTGGTCTGGTGGGATATATGGCATTTATTCGAAAATTATCAAAAATAGATTGTGCAAACTTGTTTTTTGAGTTTCTCGAGTAGCTTTTGCTAACTCTGTTTCTGAAATTTTTCAAACAATCGCCATTAGGTAGAGTAGGCTAATGTGGAAACTAAAGTAAGGTTTGGTGGTAGGGGACTGAGTTATGCTTCCTTTTTATATATCTCCTCTTGAAACTACTTGTGAATTAAGATCAATTGACTTATGACTGAATCTTCTGCTTCTATATTTTTGCTTACAACACATAACAAATCGCTCTCTCTTTGTCCAAATAAAATGCAGACCCCTTTGCTGGGTGGAGCATATGTCACTTGATAATGAAACTGGATTGGATCCTTTTGGTATAAGGATTAGGCCTGTCTCTGGGCTTGTCGCAGCTGATTACTTTGCTCCAGGTTATTTTGTTTGGGCTGTTTTAATTGCCAATTTGGCTCGCATTGGATATGAGGAGAAAAACATGTATATGGCTGCCTATGATTGGAGGATCTCATTTCAGAACACTGAGGTACTGTAACTCTGAAAGTAGCACACATGCAGTTTTCTTTGCCGTTCTGGTGTTTCATAATTTACTGGAGGATGTTTCCTTCCAATAGCTAACCTGAGTTGCATGATATGTGCATCTGCACTTCTAGCGACTACCATTGCAAACTGATAACTCAGCATTTTTTTCTCAAAATCTGTAGGTGCGAGATCAAACTCTAAGTAGGATTAAAAGTAACATAGAACTCATGGTGGCTTCAAGTGGTGGGAAAAAGGCGGTTATAATTCCGCATTCAATGGGTGTTTTGTACTTCTTGCATTTCATGAAATGGGTAGAGGCGCCAGCTCCATTGGGTGGAGGAGGTGGATCTGATTGGTGTGCTAAACATTTAAAAGCTGTAATGAACATTGGAGGACCCTTTTTGGGTGTCCCAAAAGCAGTCTCAGGATTATTCTCAGCTGAAGCCAAGGATATTGCTGCTGCCAGGTTTCTTTCTCTTCAATGAATAGTTTGCTTTCTATTAAAATGATAGTAATTAGGTAGCGCTCCTTTCACTTTCTTCTTTTGAGATGTCTAATTGGAAGTTGGAACAGTGTATTTGTATTTAGAAATTCATAAATGTGTACAAATAGTAAATTTAGTACCCATTTATTGCACTTGAAGTCATCGTACTAAAATCCAGAACTCAAAGTTGAAATCCTGGCTCCACCTTTGCTCACTGAAAGATAAATTGTACATAACATGCAACTCTTATACTATGAACAAATTCCCGACACCAAGGTCTACTTTCTCCTTTTTAGGAGAAATAGCTTATCGTTATATTTTGGGATTCAGAAAGGATCTTTACCTTTTTCTTGATCAAAAGAATAAGGATCTTTACCTTTTCCTGTTGGTGATGTTTTTCTACCTGCTTAGGTAAATTATACCAATGAATAAAACTCATATGATGTAATTCAAGGGAGCATTTCTGTGCAGGCCTCCCAACCTTATGTCACAGTAACACACGGTCATACCTTCAGATGTCTAAAAATGGTCTAACAAGGAATATACTGTGTAAAAATCCACTTCAACCTCTCAGTTTTCTTATTAGGTTCTTCCTCATTCTATTTACTAGCTTCTTTCTTGATTCTTCCTTCATCTGAATCAATCACTGTTGTGGTTGTCTTTAGTCATAGTTGTAGAGGATGTTATTGGTCTTGACAGTGTCCTACTGCCTCTTAGGTTTTAATGAAGTCTTTGCTTTTTCTATTTCTCTCTTAGTTTAAATGGAGGGTGAAAGGGATAGAATGTACAAGAGATGGAAAATAAAATTTCTGCTCCAATAAGTAAAAAAGCTGCTAAAGCAATGTTTTAGATAATGTTTTCAGCATTCCTTTCCTCTCCTCCTCCTTGTTGATAGTCACCTGTGAAAAACTGAGATTGTATATCCTGATTTCGCTCCACTAAAGCAAGATGTACCACGATCTTGCTCCTACTGTTGAGAGCACAGAGAAGGAATGATGTTAATCGTTTTGTACCTCTTAAAAGAACTAGTTAATTTCCTCTATGAAACTATTTTGAAGCTCTGTTCTTTTGATCATCTTATCTATTCTCGTGAGTGTGTTTGCATCTTTTTCTCAAGGGAATGTATAGTGCACATGCAAAACAGTGATTGCATGCACAAGTAGCTTTTCTGCTGTGCGCAAGAGACGTTTTACCAGTGCTGTCTAACTTGGAGTTTCCGGCCTTTGTTTATCTGCAAGATGCATTCTTGATCTAATGTAGAAATTGCCTTTTCTGCAGGTCTATGGCCCCAAGATTTTTGGACAGTGAAATGTTCAACTTCCAAACTTTACAGCATGTAATGCGAATGACTCGTACATGGGATTCAACAATGTCAATGATACCTAAAGGCGGGGATACTATTTGGGGCGGACTGGATTGGTCCCCAGAAGAAGGCTATGAGTGTAACGAAAAGAAGCCAAAGAACAATAGCACCCAGACAGCCGAAAGTGACAGGACAAGAAAGTCAGTTAATGCTACTCGTGTGAAATACGGAAGAATAATATCGTTTGGGAAGCATGTAGCTGATTTACACTCATCAGAGATTGATAGGATTGACTTCAGAGTAATGTTCTTACTTGAACTTTGAAGTGCACTAACTAGTATTTCTGGGGTACAGTCTTATTTAAACTTTCATGTTCTTAAATTACATGATGGGCCATTAACACCAGTGTGAACTTGTTTAGACCCAAATCCTCATGTGCCGACCAAAAAAGTACCTATAGGCTGTCACAAACGTGTTAAATATACAAATAATCTTTTTTGTATAAGCTTCCCATATGTAGTGAATATGTATCCTTCGCTCTACTGTTTTTTTTTTTTTTTTTTTGATGAAAGTATCCTTCGCTCTACCTTCTAATGTAGTGGATGAAAAAGGCCTGGTGACATGAGGCACAAATGGAATAAGAAGAGAACATCTTCTCTTTCATATAAGTCCCAAGTTGGAAAGTGTTGTGATACCTTATCCGGAAAAAAAACGAAGGTTGGAATGTTTTGTGATGATTCTTATTCCATACTCTTGTTAATGCTTAAATTGTGAACTGGTTGCTCAGGTCTGTTGATCTTTTAGAATTAAAAGGCAGTTAATTAAGAAAAAAGGCCATTTCTTTTTCTGTAGGAAGCTTGCAGGAAGTCTGGTTGATGGATCTTTCTTTTGGTGTATAATATTTGCTTAATTATCTTGAAAGACAGGTCATAGTTGTTTTCCTTACTGTAAGCATCTCTAAGTTCTTTCAAGTTAACATGGATTTTCAGAATTTTCACTGTTTTATGTGAACCTCTCCTGCAGCAGTGTGTGTTCTGTATCCCTCTGTAGATTCCTAAGAAATCCACATGTGAACCTTTTTGTTGTTATTGCCTTTGCAGTGTCTTTTTCTTCTTTGACGTGTCCAATATCCACCGAAGCTCAAAATCTCCCCTATATAACAATCGAGTAGTCTCAAAGCAGCAATAAAACATCTATTGATGTAGGCAATGATTCCTCACTTGTTCTTGCATCATGTCTTATAAATGATTGTGTGGGTCATTTTTTTCACTTCTTTGATAAGTAATTGTACGATTTCCAATCCAAAGGGAAAAAACAAAATAAAGAAGTCAATAGCACTTTAACATGTTTAAAAGCAGATTTTAAAGTACTATTGGTGGTTAGTTATTAAATCAGTGCCACATTTTTGTAGTTTGAGATCCATAGACTAGTGGAGTTCATTCCTCAAGTCTACAAGGAGTTGTTGGATAGGATATCTCCTGGTAGTACTTTTTTCTTCTAATAAGAAGGACATCTCCTGGTAGTCTCTCACTGGTGGATGAAGTATTTTTCTGCTTGGTGTTGTTATAGGAAGATCAGGGTAGGAAGATAGGAAGAACAGGATAGTCGTTTGTCTTCCAGTGTGAAATTGGTGATTTGATCAGCTCTTAGAAAACATAAGCAATTAAATGAGTCATTAGAGTTACTTACATGTTAAGTACACTGCTATCTCTGTCTTATTAAAACTCTCTACTGGTACAAGATTATTCGGATCTTGAACCTGGAGGGGCTAGAGTTACACATGGTATTGCCAATTGTCATGAATTAATAGTTATTCCAATACTCCATTCCATTTTGAGGTACTCCAGTATCCACAAAGCAGTTTCTCATGTTTCTGGATATGCTTACACTAGTTTGTCTGAGTTTACTACTGTTTGTTTAAACTTCCAAATGGAGAGGTTATCAGAATACAATTTCAGATGTTGCATTTCTACTTGCTGGTTTTAGCTTTCTTCCACAAAAGAAAAAGTAAGTAATAAATTGCCCCCTCTATTGTTTGGTTCTCTCCAGGATGCTCTTAAAGGTAAAAGTCATGCCAACTCCACTTGCCGTGATGTGTGGACTGAGTACCATGATATGGGTATCGGAGGTATCAAAGCTGTTGCAGATTACAAAGTTTACACAGCTGGATCTGTTTTGGATCTTCTTCATTTTGTTGCACCAAAGTTGATGAAGCGTGGTAGTGCTCATTTTTCGTATGGAATTGCTTATGATCTGGATGACAAAAAATATGAACACTACAAATATTGGTCAAATCCCTTGGAAACAAAGTAAGCTTCTATGTTGTTCTATAAAAGTATTATTTGATCCATGTCCAAAGGCCAGCACTTCTCTTTATCTTCTCGACTCTTAGCCCATCTACAGTAAATATCAAGACACAACTGAGTACAACATGGAAATTAAAGGTGAAATTTCAGGGTTTTAGGGGCTGCAAACATCTTCTTGGAGTATGGTTCATCTTGTTAACTTCTACTACTAGTTTCCATACCAAAGTTCCAGTTTGCCAGTTAATGTTTATTTCTGCCTTCCCATGAAATTGTTCATAGCAGATTTTGCAAAATATGATCCTCCATCTTTCTTGACTTGGTTAAATATGTGTTACAGCAATCTGTTTGGCATATTTATAGCTAGTTCTCACTCTTATGTTCTATTTACAGATTGCCCAATGCACCAGAGATGGAAATCTTCTCAATGTATGGAGTTGGAATTCCAACTGAAAGAGCATATGTATACAAACTAAGTCCTGCGGGAGATTGCTATATTCCTTTCCAGATAGATTCTTCGGCCGAGGGTGGAAATGAAAGTCCTTGCTTGAAAGGCGGTGTCTTTCATGTTGATGGGGATGAGACTGTACCTATTTTAAGTGCAGGTTACATGTGTGCGAAAGGGTGGAAAGGAAAGACCCGATTCAATCCATCAGGCATCCGTACATTTGTAAGAGAGTACAATCACGCCCCTCCAGCTAATCTTTTAGAGGGCAGGGGAACACAAAGTGGTGCTCACGTCGATATAATGGGAAATTTTGCACTGATTGAAGATATCATTAGAGTAGCTGCTGGGGCTAGTGGAGAAGACTTGGAAGGAGATCAAGTGCACTCGGGTATTTTCAAGTGGTCTGAAAGGATTAAACTGAAGCTTTAGACTTCATATGGTGAGATTTACGCCATGTTGACTGGTGCTATCTGTTTCTTAATTCCTTTTTGTTGTTATGATTAGGAAAGTAAGGTAAAAGATAGACCTTTAGGCCCCGATAAAGGGACCCATTTTATGACTTCACTGGTTAATAGGTTGCATGAAAAGTTGTTCACTTCAACTTTTGTAGCTTAGAGATACATATCTTCAATTAGCACATGAAGGTTGCACTTTCGCGACTGAAGGAATTGATGTCAGCTAAAGATAGTTGCTTGCTATACTGTATCCTAGATTGGTAAAACTTAGACAGCTACTTTTTTATGCAGAATTTCATGTGTTCAATCAATTGCTTTGGGGAGCTGCTGGTGCTCCGCTATACGTTTGGCTTCTCGTATCCCGGCTGAAACATCAAACGAGGCCGAAACATCTATCGTTTGAACGAGAAGATCCTGGGAAACCTGAAGCTGCTTACTTCAGTGTCCTTCCAGTGTATATGTTGCAGGAAGCATGTATGTTTGGCTGCCGTTAGGTTGCATAGCTTCATATTCCTCGAAATTTCGAACATTCATTGATTTTTTCTTGTAATTATATCCGCTTCATAGCATAGTGTAGACACTAATAGTGGAGCAGCCAAGAACTGCATTTATCCGTTCTATTATATGTTAGCTTGATTTATCAAGAATGTAACTTATTTTCCTTCTTAACAGCACAGCAGGAGGAAGAAGTGTGTTTCTTTTGCTTTGGAACCTACAAAGTTCTACTGTAAATTGTTATCATAGAATTAAGTGGGTGAAAAATAGGTTAATACCTTTGAGGTGTTAAGTAAATGTGGTGGCTTTGTGCAAAAAATATACAAATCTCGACCTGTTTTATTTTTGGGCAAACTACATAAATGACAAAGATTTGGGCTTAACTCAAGCCACATAGCATATATTTCACTAATTACATTTTATAGCAACAATCAGGATCCATGCGCGTGTATACAAATTCTGATTTGTATACAATAATTTTTTTTCCTGTTTTTTCACTGTATTCATGAAAAATGACTATATGTATTCATAAATTGACTTGTTGTATTCATAAATACAGCGAGTAACAAATGAATACATAAAAACATATATACACAAAAAAGTAACAAAATCATATTTTCCGGTATTGTATACAACAAATACAAGGCATACAACATAGATACACCAAAAAATTAACATTGTATACAACATAGGTACACCAAAATATTAATGAATACACTCAAATATTGAATACAAGAAATAAAATTGACTGTATTCATTTGTATACACTTCAAATTCGTTGTATTAATTTGTATACAACAAAAGATCTTCAAAAAACGCGAAAAATATTGTATACCAGTGTATCACTGTATGTATACACAGATCTGGAAAAATTTCCGGTCAGATCTGAAAATTCCTGGTATGTCTACGACAAATACACGCGAAAAAAAGTTGTATACAAGGTAAACACAACAAAAAAATAGCAAAAAATCCGGACTGAGCTTTTCCGGCGTAGATCTGAGCTTTTTTCGGCGTAGATTTGAGTTTTTTTTTTCTTTTTGCTTCCAACAATGCTTAGATCCGTCGGCTACGGCGGTGGTGGTGGAGGCTACGGTGGTGGAAGACGTGAAGGTGGCGGCGGTGGATACAGTGGAAGATGTGAAGGAGGCGGTGGTTGACTACGACCTGGACTTGACGGAGCACTAACGTATGGAGTTGAACATGAACTGTCAATATCGTCGAAAAACATGCCGGATTCCGTCGTGGAAACGGGTTCGGGTTCCGGTGTGGTGGTGGAGGAGTTAAAGATGAACTAGACGTTAGAGAGAGAGAGAGAGAGAGAGAGAGAGAGAGAGAGAGGTAGCGATGGTGGTGAAGGGGCACGACATTTCGCCGGAGCTCCGGCGGTCGGTGGTGGCCGGCGGCGGAGCAGTGGGGAGAAGAGGGGGGATAGAGATGGGAGGGTTGGGTTGGAAGTGAATAGTATGATGGGTATTCTAATTTGTGTGTGTATATATATATAGTTACTAAATATCAATACTATCCAAATGTTTGCTATGAGAAGTAATTAAGTTAAACTATAGCTACTAAATGTCAATACCACTATATATTTGTTGTGTCATGTAGTTATCCCTTTATTTTTTAGTTAGTTGGGTTTAATTGCCTCCACGGGATTGACTTGAGAAGAATTCAAACTTTATCTAACAGAAAGTCGGTGATTCCAGAATTTAGTATAGTAAAAATTAAACGCTTGCTTTAATTAAATGGCCACATTCCTCTGTTGGTTCGCGTTAAAATAATGTCCATTTTTCTTAGAATGAAAGTTTTAAAACACTTAAATACCACAAAAATATCACTGTATGAGACCTACTTCTTTTCTCTTAGTTTTCCTTTATTTTATTATCTTAAACCACCAAATAACTAAAATATGATCTAACATGCTCCGACAACACAAAGCTTTTGAGGGAAGTAGGCATTTACTCATTTATTTCTAAGCAAATCAGTTCCTACGTTAAAGGTTTTTTTCTTTCTCATTTAACAACAATTTTCTTAAAGTGATAAAATTTCAAGTAAATCCTTGATTTGAAAAACTCGAGTACTTATATATACTCGTCATCTCGTAATTTCTTGTTTAGCAATATCGAATTTAATCAATTCCTTTCTAGTAATTTTGCTCAAAACAATATTCACACTCAATATGTACCAACCAAACACCATTATTCATTATAATTAAGTGACAAATTAAAATAATAATAATAATGTTAATGATAAAACTGCATATGGAAAAGATAAACATATGCTCTATCATTTATTTGAAATGGGAAATAAATATTATCTTGTCCCATCCATTTGAATCGTTATCAACAACTGGTGTATTTATCCACACTTCGCGCGGTCCGAATATTAAAAATAACGCTACTTATGCGGTAGCATTATTTCAAAAATCATTTTTTATCTAATAAAATATTTTTAATCTACTTCTTTGCTTTAAAATTCTAAACATTTCTAGTTAAAAAGAAATAGTTGTAAACACTAAATTGTGATCCTCCCATGTCAATTATTTTCTTAAGATTTCTATAGTAAATGTTATTACGAAGCTTGTTTTCACAATTTTAGGAATTTAACAAAGAAAGCGCGACAAAGAATATTTCTTCATTTGATCATATTTTCATAACTTTTAAAAAATTGCCTTTTCCTTTTCTTCTACTTCTTCTTCAATTTTTCTTGTGTTATCTACTAATTGCTTATCTTTTCCCCCATGTTTTCCATTTTGATAATTTTCTCTCATATGATCCTACTCATTTCTTATATTCATTTCGAAATTATTTTTCGGTTCCCATATTTGTTTCTTTCTTTTCAATTTTTTTACCTTTGCTTATTTTTAAAATTTTATTCTTTAGTTTTTTTTTTGGTAGTCATACTCCATTCCTTGAGAAAATTAGAAATTGTTATTATCTTTTTTAAAATTACCAAGTCAACTCCCCATCCTCCCTTTATTAATTTATGGAAATTTGCAAAATACTTTCTCTCTTGATTGACTGATCGTTATACTTTTCATGGTTTATTTGTCATATTAAAAATAATTAATTCAAAAATTACAACTTTAAGTAATGTTATAATTCTTTTTCTTTCTCACACATCTCTTTTTTAGCTTATAATAGTCACATTGTAATAAATAGCATCAGCGAACTAACTTCAATATTTTTCAAGAGTTATTCTTAGTGATTTTTTTTTTAATGATACGATTTTTATGATTTTCTAATCCTATTTCAAATAATGTATATTTGATTTACCGAAATAACATATAAAGTTAGCGAGTTAAAAACGTCAAAATTCTATAATCTTCTTCTACTCTAAGAATTATTCTAAAATTGTTACAGTTCAGTGGCGCTAGTTACTGTTCTAAATTTAATTTTTTATTTCGTCCAAATATTATAGCCTATTTCATTCTTAAAGAATTCAAATCTAATCGTGATCTTAAATCATGCATATATAATTTTGGTCTTACAATAAATTTTGATATTTAAATATTTACCAAAATATATATTAGATAATGCATATTTTTCTTTTACGTTCTTTTATTTTCTTTCTCATATTTATACCCTTCCAAAAAATTAAAAGTAGTAATACTTCCTCGAGTAGCCAAGTCAATTCCCCGTTCTTCTCCAACTAATCTTATCGAAAACTCCAAATATTACTGTCTCTTGATTAGTTTCTCCTACTATTACAATATGATACATTGTCACTTTCTGTGTAAATTCATTAAAAACATCAAGAAAAACAAAGCTCGAGAGACACATTCATACACCACATGGAGAAGCATATATGATTTGAAGATATTATAGAGGTCGGCTTCTTCAAAATAGGGTATTTTATACCCCAAAAAGGTTAATTTATTACATTTGAATACACACTACATACAAACTTGCAACAAATGAAAATAATAAAAGAATTTGTATATATCGCTAATAATAACGTACTCATCAAGCTTGAATCCGACGAATACTCCCTCCAAATAAGGTCATAAGCCATGCTCTTCTACTTCCCAGCCTATGAAAATTATGCACCAAAATTGTATCAAAAACACCCTGAGGAAAAAAAAAAAAAAAACTGGTATATTATGTAAATAGAGTTCCAAATGAAGAAGTGAAATGATAACAATGAATAATAAGAGAAGAAAATTATGCAATGCAAAGGGAGAACGTTGTCGCAATGGAAAAGATGTGATTTAGTATTTATAGTAACCAAAATAATAAGTAACGTAACATGAATAGGAAATTAATGTGCATTTGAATAATTACAATTGAATGAGTATTAAGTGTGTTAATTGCAATAGAAGTTATTTAATTTACATGGAAAAAATGGATAACTGTAGTTTTTTTTTTTTTTTAAAAAAAAAAGGGAAGATTAAGATAAATCGGAATCTGCATAGAAAAAAGAGAGATTCAAGGAAACTTATGTAAATAGCAAAATGATGAGGTTAAGGGGGAAAATAATGGGACAACGTAATAGAAGGAATAAGACCATGTTATCTGCTACGTGGCTGCTTAATTAGAAGTGCTGCCTTAAACACCTGACTTGCTTCATGCTACATGGGCTTTAGTTATGTATATATTTTGTGAGACTTTTTTAAAATCATTTACTTAATATATAATGTACAAAAATGAAGGAAAAATGCCGAAAAAAAGAGAAAAAAGATAAATGCCAATGGAGGCCATAGAGAGGTGCCACATAGGATTGTCTATGCCTAGCTTTATATTATATACTAGTGAAATGGTCCGCGCTTCGCGCGGTTATGAAGTATAATTTTTCGTTACAATTATAAACATCGAACATAAAAAAAATTTATCGCAAATAAGTAAATAAAGTTATATATATTATGTTTACATTTAGTTTAATGTTTCTACCAAGTAAAGGGAAAAATACAACATAAATGCATAAAAAATAAATTAACGTGCTAATAAATATAAAAACTATAGATTTATTGAGAATAACTCTCTCTCTCTCTTCGAATACTGCATCGACCTGATACCAAAATCAAAAAAAATAAATTCAAAACAATAAATGACCCAATAATTTGCCATTAGAAAAACTAAAAGAGAAAGAAAGGATAACGTAATATAAAAATAATTTTACTCCAGTAATAAATAAAATCATTATTTTAAAACATACCAAAATTTCTTGAAACCTCGTAATCCATTTGGAGTTTAATTATATGCTTTATGAACTTTTGCAAATTTGTGCTCTTTTTCTATAGCGGTACTCTTTCTATTTTTAAGAGATTTATGATCTAACCATATATATTGTCTAAAATTGCATATATAATTCTTCTTTAAGATATAATTTAGATATTTAACAAATATACCATTAGTTATAAACTGTTGTTTACGCATTTATTTCTTCTCGTTTTCATATTTATATCCGTGAAATAGTTATCTTTGCTTGAGTAATTAAATCAATTCTCCTTCACCTTTTACTAATATTATGCAACATCATAAAAATTAGTTTATATTTCAACTAATTCCTCCTAGCATTGCTCATTTTTTAGTTTTCACTGTCATGTTTTAAATCAAGATTTTTTTATTAATATCCCTTGCCATGTTTTAACCGAGAAAGAAAAATTCAATGCCAAAACTAAAAATTCAATCCTTGATAAATGATGAAGACAGTAAATGATGAATCAAAGTCCAAAAGGAACAACACTCAAAGAGTTCAAACTCAACATACCATAATAATGATCTCGGAATTTTGAAAAAAACTTGAGAACTTCTAACAACAAAACAAAAAAATGAAAAACTCGAAGATTATAATTTTACATATCAATAAACAACTTTTCTATTAATTAAATTGTATGTTTGAAAATTACAAATTAATCTACAATCTCATGTTCTATCATTATGGTTATTAAAAGTTGATCCATATGACTAAGGAAGGATATATATACTTACTTAAGTAGCATGTTCGAATATGTTGGCTCTTCCTTAAGTAGCATGCTCGTATACGTTGGCTTCCTTTCCTACTTCTAAACTTTGAAAATATCCTGGCCTGAAAACACAATAAGTGAACCTTATCATCAAAGAAAGAAAACTGAAAAATTAAGTTAATTAAGCAAATAAAAATTTAAAGAATACTTAATTATAAGTTAAAGGGGAAAGATGGACCCGGATATCAACATAACATCATCAAATTCTTTAAAAAATACAAAGAGAAGCAAAGAGAAAAAGTTAAATCATTTTTTTAAAGAATTTCTCATTCATATCATCAAGAACCCAAAAAAATAATATCAAATATATGGTTGCAACATACCTTAATGGGGCGTTTCCTCGCCGGATAATCAAGTAAGTCCAAAGCTCATAATTGGTTCTAGAAGCTATAAATGAATACGCAAAAGCAATAAAATTCTCATCAGAATATTTTAGAAAATGTAAGTACTAATTTACAATACCACACATAGATGGGGAAAGAGAAAAACAGAAACAAAGTTATAATAATATTAGGCATACCGAATCATTGTACCACGTAAAGTCGAACTATGCAAGGATGTCTAACCATTCATTATATATATATATATATATATATATATATATATCTTGTAATCTGCATGCAAAATCAGATCAAAAGAGTTAAAAATTTGACCAGCCAAAGAGGCAACAGATGAAGGAATAAGGAAAAAAAACTTCAACCCTAATTTCTCAAGCCACGTGATCATCTATAACAAACATCTACACAACAACAAAATGATACAGCAAAATTTTTACTTCTTAAGCACCTCAAAAGTTTATCAAAAATTTATAGCAAACTTGTGACCCATTCATTTCCTCAGAAACGAAATAGAGGCCACCCAACAATCTCAATATAAATTTCTATTGGTGTGATTTAAGGTGTCATAAACTTGCACATTAAATAATTGGGGGTTATGAATATGAAAGGATTGAGTGTTATGGATGTTACTAATACTAATTAAGAGGACAATTGATGTAATTGAAGAGGTATGAGTTATGGAAATTGATTTTGCAAAATAAAATAATTGAAAGAAATGAGAGAAAAAGTCAAAAAAAGGAGAAAAAAGATAAATACTAATGGAGGCTATAGAGAGGTGCCACATCACCTTGTCTATGCCTAGCTTTATATTATATATAGATTGATAGGTGGTAGTGCCCCACATTTCCTATGCTCAACTGTTAAATGCCTAACTCCACCAATTTAACTCCTGTTTGGTCATAAATTTTGGGAACATATTTAAAATAAAAAATAAAAAAAAAACTTTGTTTGGCCATAAAATTTTGATAGATTTTGAAAACAAATCTTTAAATCCCCAAATCTGGCTCAAACCTGTTTTTGGGACAAGATCTATTCGTTGGCTTTTTATTTATTTTTTAAAATTATCCCAAACTTTTGTATTTTATAAAATAGGCCCCATCTATTTATGACCCAACTAATCTGTGTCTAGCATGTTTCTCCCATTAATCAAGACTACTTCAAAACGTAAGAATTATTTGAAGGCTTGAAGCTATCTCCTAAGTGTTGAGAATCGTCGGGCACAACTTGAATTTTATTATTGCAAAGTAAGAACCCGCTTCGGTCTTAATATTCATACACTTAATTTTTCCTTGCACTTACACTCTAGCAACTCTCAATGTTGCTCTCTACTATTGGCAACTTGAGCACTCACTTGTTGCTTGCTTCAGCAACACTCTTTACTTGAGCACTCACTCCTTACTTGAGCACATCTTACTTGCTCTCACTTCTTGAGTACTTCTTACTCTGTTACTTACAACTCAAATAGCCACCTCTATTTATAGGTGGAGATGGAATGATCTAGTAAGGGGTATTTACTACTCTTTTCTAGAATATTCCGAACTATTTTTATTTATAATCATACTTCTATTTGTTTCTAGAGTTCTAGACTCCACTCTAGAACTCTCATTCTAGAGTTCTTTCAACTCTCTAGAATTACTTGAACATTCTAGATTGATTATCCATTGTCTTGGAGATTAAGTTGGTGATGACATTTAACACTCCCCCTCAGCAACAACTTAATTTTTTCTTTGCATCTATTGTGAGTGATTCTTGAAACTCCACAAACATTATGATGTCCATGCCTTTTGGGAATCTTTTCCTCCGTTGGATTTTCTCGGTCCCTACTCTTTGATGCTTTTTCAAAAGTAGTAATATCTTTGATCTTGACCACCTCAGTTAATGCCGCATCTCTATATTTGCTGTTTGAGCATTTCGGTCGTGTTGACCTTCTTAGTTGAAGTTGCAGAGCTTCTTGGACTCCTTTTTGCTCCTCTTCTGGAATTTTTGTACTCCGGTTTGCCATGGGCTCTTAATTTCTCTTTTTGAAGATATCTCTTTTGTATGTGATTTATGTTTTTCACATACCTCTAATTCTGCCTTACTTGCTTGTCATTCTTCTTCAAGTTTACGTTGTAGCTCTTACTCGATTTTCTTGAATCTGGTAGAGCGACTTCATTATACCACTATGTTGGTGCTTCATCAAGTACCCCATAAGTTGTCTCGGCTGGTATGACATAAATTGAATCTAATCTTCTTCCTTTCATGATTGGCGAGCTTGTAACTTTCAAGCTTCGATATACTTTTATGTCATCTGGACTAAATACGACATAGTTGCCTAAGGCTGTTAGCTATGATACTGGCAATAAGTTATTCTTCATACCCGGAACATGGTAGACATTTTGAAGTTGCACTTGTCTCGAGCTTTGTCGAGCCACGAACATCATCTTGCCAATATGAGTTATTGGCATTCTTGAATTATTTGTCGTTTCCATTACTCTATCGCCTTTGGATTCACTCATATTGATCAGCTCTTTCTCATCACCGGTCATGTGATTGGAGCATCCTGACTCAACGATCCAATTATGTTCATAATCGACCAGCTTCTCACTTACAATTTCAAGTGCAACCATTTATTCGTCAGAGTGAGAGGTGACAAGCTCTTTTTGTTGATTGCTTTCTTCAACTGCATAAGAGGTCTCAAAATCCCAAGCTTCTTCTTCATCTTACTTGTTTTGGGTAGATGTAACTACGTTACCTTTATCTTTCTTGTACCAGAAACCTCTGGCATAGTGTCCTTTCTTTCCGCAATTGTAGCACTTGCCTCTTTGCCAGTTGTTGAAACCTTTGTTTGCCTGATTGTTGGCTTACTAGCTTCTTTGATTCTTATTCTTCTGGTCTCCCCCTGGCCGTGAGCTTCTCTCGTCATTCCTATTTCGGTATCCTTGCCTTTTGCTGATGAGTGCCTTATGTTTATATTTTATAGAAAGACTTGATAATGCTTCTCCACGCCTTCTTCATTTGCCAATAGATTTTTCAACTCAGATAAAGCTGGTTCTGTGGACCATCTCCATGTGGCTGTATTGATGCCTTTATATCCCGGCCTTAGACCGTGAACAATGATTCTCCTCATCCTTGTCTCTGTGATAGCATTATTTGGATCTAGTTTTGATATTTCATCACATAAAGATTTTACCTTTGAGAAGTATTGATTGATCGTCATATTCCGCTATGAGATCGACAAAAGCTCATTTTCAAGCCTTTGTAATCTTGCATCATTCTTCTTCGTAAAAATTTTCGCCAGCGTGTCCCAAGCTTCTTTAGGTGTCTTGGCGTTCTTCATCTATTGGAGGAACTCATCTTTGACTGTTACAGTGAGAGCATACATGGTCTTTCCAGCTTTAACCTTTCATCTTTTTGCTACTTGGGATCAGTTGGTGGTGTAGCGTCTAAGCCACCAACAATATACCATAATTCCTTGCCGAGAAAATAACATTGCATTCTCGTGCTTTACGATCGTAGTTGTTTGGATTGAGCTTCTCAATGCTATTGAGAGCGTGCCTCCTGACTTTTAGCCTCCGACAGTAGCTTGTAAAATCTTCCTTGAGTTGCTACCTCTCTTGATCCACCAAGCTCTGTTACCACTTGTTGAGAATCGTAGGAAACAATAGTCGGGCACAACTTGAATTTTATTATTACAAAGTAAGAACCAGCTTCAGTCTTACAATTCTTACACTTAATGTTTCCTTACATTTACACTCTAGCAACTCTCTTTGTTTCTCTCTACTATTTGTGACTTGATCATTCACTTGTTGCTTGCTTCAGCAACACTCTTTACTTGAGCACTCACTCTTATCTTAAGCACACACTTCTTACTCTTTTACTTACAACTAAAATAACCACCTCTATTTATAGGTGGATATGGAATGATCTAGTAAGGGATATCTGCTACTCTTTTCTAGAATATTCCTAACTACCTTTTTCTAGAATCATACTTATATGTGTTTCTAGAGTTATCTTTTCTAGAATCTTTCTAGACTCCACTCTAGAACTTTCATTCTATTGTTCTTCTTTCAACTCTCTAGAATTACTTGAACATTCTAGAATGATTATCCATTTTCTTGAAGATTAAGTTGGTGATAACGTTTAACACTAAGTAGTCATTATTGTTTTAATCCCAAAAATTATGTCACTGTTTGTAATGTGTAGTAACTAATTATTGAGTCTCCATATCCAAGACGTTTCACATTTGCACAAATTGAAATGCAGAAATATGTACAATTCAACAACAAAATTACACAAATTGAGATGCTTTCAACAAGAAAATTACAAAATTACTGAAACCAAATTCAACAACAAAATTAAAACACATAGGAATAATTTGGGATTAGCAAGTATGTTTGTTTGATATGATTGGGTATTTTTGATAGTTTTTAAAACTTATGGATATAAGTCATGTTTCATGTTTAAAAAAAAAAAGTGAATTTTTTTTTGAAAACTTATGGCCGTTCACATTTTAAAAATTTGAAAAGTTTTCACCCAAAATAAATTTTTAATTTTTTTTGGGAATCTATGTGTTGAGCATGATCACGGCTGAGTTATGAGCTGTGCACAGGTGTCAACAAGTTAGTGGTGTAGTCGGTTAGTTAGTCAGTTGCAAAGCATAGTGGTTAGCTAGTTACAAAATATTTTGATTGATCACTGCATTATATTAGCAGTGAACACAATTGTAAATGTAATAAACACACATTCATTCTCTTCAATTCATCATCAATAATATCTTCTCTCTCTCTCTCTCTCTCTCTCTCTCATACACTTTCTGTCAACTGTTCTTCATTTCCTCTTACAGTTTTGGTAAAGTATCTTCATAATCAGCTTCCATGGTAGCTGGTTAAACTTGTTCGATTAGTATTTCAATGGAACAGTGAAAGTTATCATGGTATCAAAGTAGGTTCGAATGGATCTAGGAATTCTTTTCGCAAAATGAGCAAAGGAAAGGATCGAGAGATTCATCAAGTTCTAGCTCTTGATACATATTCAAGCATTTTTTCTGTTGTAAGTTCATCTTATTAAATTTTTGATGTTTGTTGTTGCATTTCCAGTCGATTTTTAATATATTTTGAGATCGATGGTAAATTCAACTGAAACTATGGAAAATATCACACCTACAAATGTGAATTCTGACAGTGCAATAGTTGATTACAATCATCTACTTTATTTGCATCCTTCAGATGCACCTGGTTCCTTATTTATAGAAATTCAATTGATGGATCTTTTGTGAAAAGAAATCATCAAGGTGATATGCAAAAAAGGTGGGAAAGATGTAATGCCATCGTAGTTTCATGGCTTACGAAGAATGTACAAACAGGTTTGCTTAGTAGAATACTATTCAGTTCTGATGCATTTCTAGTATGAAAGGACTTGAAGGAGAGGTTTGACAAAGTGAACACCTCAAGAGCATATCATTTTCACAAAGAGATTGCTACAGTTGTGCAAAGTGTTTCTTCTGTGTCAGTATGGTACTCTAGGCTGAAGGATCTATAATTTGAGAATTATTCAATTGCTATTATTCGTGCTTGTAACTGTGAAGAATCTAAGGATTTTGTTGATTACGTGGAAAGGCAGAAGTTATTTCAGTTCTTAATGGTGCTTAATGATGGATATGCTCAAACTAGGTCACAAATACTGATGATGAATCCTGAGCCTAATGTGAATCAAGCATACGCTATGATAGTGCAGGATGAGAGTCAAAAGTTGTTGGTGGGAAGCAACTGTGTGGTGACAGATAAGTTTGATCCCACAGTTTTGTACACATCTAAAATCTCAAGATCAAGACAATCACACCAGAGGAGGAACTACTCATATTGTGATTTTTGCAACATGAAAGGTCACACAAGAGCAGATTGTTACAAGCTGATGAAATGTGATTTTTGTCTACAGAAGGGACATCTTAGAGAGAATTGCTATAAGTTGATTGGTTATCCAAAAAATTTTAAAGGAAAGAAGAAGGAAAATATGGTCATACATCCTCTTGCAAAACAAAATGCAGGATACACTCATGGGAGGACAATGGCGGAATCTACTTTAACACCTGTTTTCACTCAGGAGCAGTACAATAAACTTTTGACAATGTTGATTAGCTGCACCATGCAAGTGCTAATCTGGAAGGTAATGCAACATATGCTGCTAATTTAACAGGTAATTCACTATTTAATAGTGATAGTTATCTCAAATGGATTAAGTGGATCATGGACACATGAGCCACTAATCACATGATTGGTGACAAAGGCTTACTGAAGAATGAAACACCAGTAGCTGATTCAGGGAAAGTGCAGCTACCAACAAGAGAAGAAGCTAGTATTTCTCACATAGGGGATTGTCAATTAACAGGAGGTGATACTATTAGCAATGTGCTATGTATGCCAGCATTCAAGTTCAACCTTTTGTCTGTCTCAAAATTGACAAAAGAACTGCAATGCTGTGCTATGTTTTTTCCTGATTTTCGCTTGTTTCAGGATCTCTTCACTGGCAAGGTGAGGGAGATTAGTAAAGAACAAAAGGGACTATATGTGGTGTATTCTCAGCCTGGCCAAGGGAATATTGCAGGAAAATCATCTTTTATTGTACAGAAGGATGTGGATGCAACAACATGGCATAGAAGAATGGGACATGTTCCTATGTCAGTTCTGAGAATATTTCCAGCTTTTCAGCATGATAAATGTTTTGACATTAATAATTATAGCATCTGTTCTCTAGCTAGATAGACTAGAGTACCTTTTCCAATAAGTACTTCTAGAAGTAGTGGTTTGTTTCAACTGATTCACATGGATATTTGGGGGCCCTATAAGACAGTTACATATAATGGCATGCAATATTTTCTCACTTTAGTAGATGATTACTCTAGATGGACATAGGTTTTCCTAATGAGAGTCAAGTCTGATGTTGTTTTTCTGCTTAAAAACTTTGTTGCTATGGTTTAGACTCAATTCAATAAGAGAATACAGATGTTTATATCTAATAATGGCTAAACAAATTAGCTATCATTGTAATGATCTTTTCCAATCTAAAGTTATTGTACATCAAAGCTCCTGTCCATACACCCCACAACAAAATGGGGTGGTAGAAAGGAAGCATAGACATATACTAGAGACTGCTAGAGCCATTAAATTTCAAGGTTGCTTGACATCTAGATTTTGATGTATTTGTGTTGAGTCTGCTCTCTATATCATGAACTTGATACCATCTATAGTTCTAAACAAGAAATAACCCTATGAACTAGTATATGGTAAGGTGCCAAACTTACAACATATCAGAGTCATTGGTTGTTTATGCTATGCCACCAACTTAGTCAAACAGGACAAGTTTGGGCCAAGGGCAATCAAAGCAGTTATAATGGATATGGTACTACCAGAATGGATATAGGCTGCTGGATATGGAGAATAATAATTTTTTGATAAGTAGAGATGTCACTTTTATTGAAACTGTTTTTCTTTTTCAGCAAACATTATCAGCCTCATCTCAGCCATCACATGATTCAGATATTTTCATGAAGGATGATGATCATTTACTTACTCCTGGTACTAATTTCATGTCTCCTTTATCTAGTGATGCTATTGTTGCACCTAGTGCCGATGTAACAGCTGAAAATCATACTAGCTTGGAAACAACTTATGCAACAGTGCCACCAATCAATCCAGCTAATGGCAATGACTTAGAAGTCCACAAAGAAGCACAAGACCACCTATTTGGCATAAGGACTTTATCGTTACTGACATAAGAAGGAGTGCTCAAAATGCATGCCAATATCCCATAGCAAATACAGTTTTCTATGATAATTTTTCCACTCAATATCAGTGTTTTATCTCAAATTTCTCAGCAGCTTCTAAGCCTAATTCCTATGCAGAAGCAGCTAAGGATCTTACTTGGATAGAAGCAATGCAAGATGAAATCAAAGCACTTGAAGACAACAAGACATGGGAAGTGGTTGCATTGCCTCAAGGGAAGAAATCAATTGGTTGTAAGTGGGTTTATAAGATCAAATACAAAGCAGATACAATGCAAGCCTAGTGGCAAAAGGATACAGTCAAAGAGAGGGACTCCAGAACTTTTTCACCAGTGTGAAAATGGTAACAGTAAGATCAATCATAGCATTGGCTGCTGCACATAAATGGCATATACACCAGATGGATGTGTATAATACTTTTCTTCATGGAGATCTAAATGAAGAAGTGTCTATGCAGTTGCCACAAGGATTCAATATTGCATCCAATACAAATGGACAACCAGCTTGCAGATTACTTAAGCCATTGTATGGACTTAAGAAAGCTTCTAGACAATGGAATATCAAGTTGACATCAGCCTTGACGGATTCTGGTTTCACTCAGAGTCATCTAGACTACTCATTATTCATTAAACACATTAGTGGAAAAAAGGTGCTTGTGTTGATCTATGTGGATGATCTATTGATTATAGGAAATGGTGTTTACCAAAGATTGATTGGAAGGCTATTATACTTAATAATCACTAGACTTGATGTGTCATTTGCAGTTTAGAATCTCAGCCAATTCATGCATTCTCCTAAACAATCTCACATGGAAATTGCCATTAGAGTGGTTAGATATCTCAATGTCATCCAATGCATCTAATCAGTTATAAGCCTTTTGTGATGCAGATTGGGCATCTTTTCCATCCACTAGAAGGCCAATCAGTGGTTACTTGGTGAAACTAAGGGATTCTCTTATTTCATAGAAGTCAAAGAAGCAGGCCACAATTTCCAGGAGTTCTATTGTGGCAGAATACAGAAGTCTTGCATCTGCGGTAGCAGAAGTTGTTCGGCTAAATGGTTTATTCAAGGAATTGGGCATAGCTATTCAGTTGCCAGTTAGTGTATCTTGTGATAGCAAGTCAGCCATTCAAATAGCTGCTAATACAGTGTTCCATGAACGTACAAAACACATAGATATTGATTCAGAATGGGCTTATTTAGACAATTTACTTGGCTTCTGCAGAACAGCCTGCTGACATTTTCACTAATTGCTAGCACCTCAGCATGCCTATCTAATGTCCAAGCTAGGACTTAAAAACATCTTTGTAATCCCTAGATCGAGGGGGGATGTTGAGCATGATCACGACTTAGTTATGAGTTGTGTACAAGCTGTGCACAACTGTCAACAAGTTAGTGGTACAGTCGGTTAGTTAGTTACTTGCAAGGCATAGTTGGTTAGTTAGTTACAAGATATTTTGATTGATCACTGCATTATATAAGTAGAGTACACGGTTGTAAATGTAATAAACACACATTCATTCTTTTCAATTCATGATCAATAATATCTTCTCTCTCTTCTCCCACACACTTTCTCTCAACTGTTCTTCATTTCCTCTTACAGTTTTGGTTAAGTAGCTTCATAATTAGCTGCCTTGGCTGTTGGTTAAACTTGTTTGATTAGTATTGTTACAGTTCACTTTTACCCGGGTGCATAAAATCTACTAAGAGGTTGTTGGTGCTCTAATTGAGTTTTAGTATTTTAGAGTGGCCGCCTAATTTATTGAGGGAAATTTGAAAAAAAAAACGGGGTTTAAAGAGTTTTTCAAGCAAGAGAAAAAGTCTTATTGGACCAAAGTTCGAGGTAAGGGTTCTGGTGATCCCCTAGGGAAGGTTTTATGCACCCTAGTATTAAAGATCCGTAGAATATGGTTGACCTACGAGCTTCAATATATGCTTTTGTGATTATTTGCTTAAAATTGTTTAAGTTCCTGCAAAATTGTAATTTATTCATGTCATCATTTCAAGGAAAAATTTGGCAAAAAGTCCCCTTAAAAAAGGGGTTTTTTGGGTTTGAAAATCCGCATAAGTGTTCAACTCACATTATTGCCAGACTAGGACACACCCGAAATTTCTCATGAGTAGAGTCGTTACTATTCTAGTTCTAATAAAATGAGTTTAGCTCTTACAGGTTTTATTATATGTATATATAAAAATATGTAGTATATATATCCAATTTTATACATATATATATAACGTGTTGTTAGTTTAAGTCCGGTTTCAACATTGAAGCTCATATAAGTCAATTTATATTCCAACCCAAATCCATCTCATCTCAAACTTTGGCCCAACAGGTTTCCTTTATTTATTTTTTTGGTCCAACAAATTCTGGACTTCCAGGCCCAAAGTAATCCGTTTCCAGATCCAGAATCAGTCCATTCAACTCATAAAAGTGTCCAAGTCTTTATTTGTTTAACAAATAGCCCAAGTCCAGAAATTGATCCTTGTTGTAAAAATGTGATTTTTGTTTGAAATCAACTTATTCCCACTCAGTTTCAGTTAAAAAGGAATGTTACACGGTTTGTTGTTTTTACCACGGGCTTATTGCCAAAAAGAAAAAAAACTTGTCACCAATTAATTTGAAGAAATCAC
Organism: Lycium barbarum; assembly: GCF_019175385.1. Lineage (NCBI taxonomy): Eukaryota > Viridiplantae > Streptophyta > Magnoliopsida > Solanales > Solanaceae > Lycium > Lycium barbarum. The sequence continues at coordinate 36,018,609 of NC_083347.1, forward strand.
TTTTTGCATTAATCCAACTTTAAACTCCATTTTTTTTATCATACACTTAATCATAGTATTACACCAATTTTAGGTTTAATGTCATGCAAAGTTGATCACTATCCGAGTTTGAAAATAGTTTGGCGACTTCCTAAAAATACTATGTGTTTTTCCTAAGTTCTAGCATGCATAAGGGTTTCATTATTTGCACATTCAGTACATATACAATATATATACATGTCGGGTATATATGAAATAGAGAAAAGAAAAAAGTAAATTTTTAACTGATGGTCCTACCCAAGCCCATCAGTGCCATTTTCACCCATGAGTGGGCCTTCAACATATTAGCTTCCATTTCTCCTCTTTCGGACTCGATCGAATAATAAGGGATAGGCCTATGGCCTAACAGGTTTAATGCAAGGGTGGCCTGAATGGCCCAAGTTGAATTCACATGGAACACAAAGGGATAAAGATTAGTATTCGTCTAAGTACTTGAACCAAGGCATACACAGTTCATATATAAGCAAGTAAAATACAGAGAGGAAATCAAGCAGCTGTGTAGAACAAAACAAAACTGAGGAGATATGATAGCTTGGGGCGAAGGCCTAATATCAAATAACAATCAAGGAGAATTCATAGCCCAAACAGGCTGTTTTAAATAAGCAGGCCCAAATAATTCAGACTGAAAAAACCAAACCACAATTCACGTATAGGCTCATATGACAAAAACATTCATTTTTTTGCACGGATTTCCCTTCTTTTGGGGCGGTCTTTAAATTTTTCCCCTCATATTTGTGTTCTTTAAGTTTTGCCCTTCGCTTGGATACCTGAGGTTCTGGGTTCGAACCCCCGCTCAGGCATAAAATAAAAAAATAATTTCGCAAGGCAGGGCTGGGGGGAGTGTATGCCGGATCCGACATACAATCCTTAAAGAAAAACTAAAGTTATGCCGGAGGGGGCAGAATTTGTTTTGAGACATATATTTTTTTTTTTTACTTTTCAAGGTAAACTTTTAATTATGCCTTAAGGAAAAAGTTCCGCCTTATGGGGCATACTTTTAGTTATGCCTTAACTAAAAGTGTGCCCCATAAAATATAACTAAAAGTATGCCCCATAAGGCAGAACTTTTCATTAAGGCAGCACTAAAAGTTTGCCTTAAGGAAAAATTCTGCCTTATGAGGCATACTTTTGGTTATGCCTTAATTAAAAGTCTGTCCCATAAGGCATAGTTCCTTATGGAAAAGTTTTGCCCCAGAAGGCATAACTAAAACTATGCCTTGAGGAAAAGTTATGCCCCCTCTGGCATAACTTTAGTTTTTCCTTAAGGACTTTATGCCGGATCCGGCATACACTCCCTCCAGCCCTGCCTTGCGAAATTATTTTTTTATTTTATGCCTGAGCGGGGGTTCGAACCCAGAACCTCAGGTATCTACGCTAAGGGCAAAACTTAAAGACCACAAATATGAGGGGCAAAATTTAAAGACCGCAAATACGAGGGGAAAAATTTAAAGACCACCCCAAAAGAAGGGCAATTCTACGAATTGCCCAAAAACATTCAAGAGGGGTAAATTTGGCCCAAATCTTTATTCTCATGACAAATTCCAGCATTCAACCAAAGGGGTGTGCGAAGTATACCTCTTGTATACACTTTGGTGTATGCAGAGCTAGTATACTTCATACACTCCCTACCTAACATATTATTGGTTGAAACACATAGAGGCAGAGAAGATACAAAATTTAGGGAGAAAAATTCAACCTTAACAAAATGGCACTTCACAGTTCAAGCACAACAGTCCATAACCAATCTTATGCTAACTTTTAAGACCTTTGTAAATGCCTAAATCATTTTACCAAAATCTTCCCAACTCTAAATGTAACTCAGAGACATGAACAAGTCTGACAAGTTAAACTAATAATAACACGATTCAGACCTCAGATTCACATAATTTAACATATAAAGACCAAATAAGACAACTACCAAGTTATTTACAACAAACCAAATTTTGATTAGCATATTTAGCCTATTTCCAACTTCCCAAATTCCAAACTCTAGCCTCTTAACTCATAACAGATTCCAAATATTGCATAAGCTAGAGTAATTGTCCATAGATTGCTTCAAACAAACAGAATTCAGCTTAATAAAGGGGGCACAAACTTTATTTCACTTATTATGCATTGTCCTTAACATCTGAAAGGTCCCATAGAATATGAACTCGTATGATGGAACCCCAGCAGCCTAGAATAAAGAGTTAGGCTGAATTAGCTAGAAACTCTAAGCCTATCATCCCCTTCTTAGCCCTACGTAAATCACACTCATAGTCCTTCATGTGCTAAGTTTCAACCTCTTTCAAGTCAGACCTCCCAGTGCTTAAACTCATACATCAAACCTCAAACTATACATGTGATCCAGTATTCATACTCAGTCCTAACTTAACAACACACAGAGAGAAAGGTAGATATGCAATCTTACCACCAACATGACATGAGCATTTAACAAAACTAGAGGCAGACCAAACATTAGGCATAACATTTAAATCTCTTGAACATATAAACATACATGTTGACATTTTTATTCTGGTATGACTACTTAAAAGATACGAACAAAGCATGATTTCTTAATGGAACATGACAATATCACTACTTTTTCAGGCTTAGACAAGTATTACATAGGGATGTGCACTTAACTGATTCATATGATGCTCTTAAGTGATAATAATAAATGAAAACAGGCTTAAACTTAACAGAGAATGATCATTTTATCATGCAATTATCATTTTTTTCAATGGTGAGCCTCAATATCCCTACATGATTCAATCAAGGTACTACACATATGCAAAGATACCAAAGCTGAATCTAAAGTGATTTTTAACCTTATTAAGCATATTATGTGGTTTATAGGACCATACCAACTATAGTAATAACAAATCATTTCCAAGTACTTCATGGATTGGTCACGAACATTAGAGGAAGCAAATGAATGGTCTATTCAACTTACTAAGTCAAGGTAAATGCCATTTTAGTTCAATAAGCACAGTGCAGGTCTGGATAAGCTCAAGCAAGCATAAGTGCAAGTTAATATAAAGGTTTAACAACAATGGCGTACAAGCAGTACTTAAACACTCTAAGATAAACATCATCTTTGGATACCACTATATTAACAGAGAACCCGTCCCAACATGCTCAAACACTATTATTAGACAATCAACTATGCTAACAGGGACTACAAATACTTTTAATCGTATATAGGCCAATTGATCAACAAACAGCCTGCTCAAAGAGGCATTCGGTAACAAATTTGACTGAATAGCATGCTAAAAACACCCTAATCAAGTTTATTAATAGCATTTTATAACTCTAATCAAATAGCACAATCATACTAACATGTATTTACCCTAATCATGCTCATTATACAACATCTAAATAATAACCCCAACTACACAACATAAACATACTGACATTTTACCATTAATCATGCTTATTACTATAATCCTAACTAAACAAATAACATAACTTAATCCTAATCATGTTTAAAATAACATGATTATCCTAATCATGCTTACTACTAACACAGGACCATACACATAGCATAAACAACAATTTAACTGAACAAAATAACTAAGGAAAGGTGTTTACATCTTTTTGGTGTAGCCTTATCAAGATTTGAACTTGGAGACCCCTTTTTTGCTTCTCAAACCACGACTCAACCACACAGCAAAGGAAACAAATATTTAAAATTTAATTTAACTAGAAAACTGAAGTTTCAAAGCAAATTTTGCCAAAACATAAAATAAATCGAGTTTGTTGAGTGAATATATATGTATATCTAGTTCAAAGTCTCTATAAAAAATGTGAGTTGGGGGTTCTTTATATAGAGCCCCAAATTGAAACCAAACCCTAGAAAAATCGATGTGGAACTGAACTCAGCACTGTGAGTAGTCTCCACTTCCTCAACATTCAAAGGCAAAGATTAAAGCAATACAACGCATGAAGGGTTAGATTTAAGCAAGACCCTAATGGATCTCCTTGGTTGTGGACTAGCCAATGATATTCGAGAATTCAAAATCACCTTGAGACAAATCCCATAATGGGATTTGTACTAGTTGACCCAAATTATCAAAAAACAAAGTAAAAGGAGAAGAGAGATATACCGTGTTTTTGAGAAAGTGGCGAAACAATAAATGCATGGCTTGATCTGATCACTCCAGACTTGGAAAAGGCGAGGTATGCCTGTAAACTTGCCGGAAATGGTAAGGTGACACAATAGAGAGGCATTTCGCCTCGTGGCGGTGCCTAGGGTTTCAACGGAACCCTTGGTAAAAAACAAATAACCCCTTGAGGGTTTGTTTGGCTGAAGGAGGGAGTATATATGTTTTGTAAATTGGATCGGGTCTGGCCCTATTTTGGGCTGGACTCGGCCAATTCTGCAAATAAATAAAGGGGCAGCCCACTTGGTGCATATGTATATTTGATATACATATATGTATATGTATACACATATGTATATCTGTATACATATGTGTATCGACAGGCATAAATGCACTGATTAACAAATAGCCAAATTTAGATAATGTCCGTTAATTGAACATTTAAATTGGGACCACATAAAAAAAGGAATTGGCTTTAGAAACTAATTTTGCAAACGTGACCTTAATTGAATTAAGCCATGAGATTGGCTATTTCAAATATGGCTGTAACTGGTAACAATTGATTATTTCAAAAGCAACCAATATTAGACATGTGGTAAACAAATTTATGGAATTTAATCACAGTTAAACATTTGATTAATTATGACTTAATTCTAATAAATCGTACCAATGCAAAAAAATAAGAACTGAGGGGTAGAAATGATTAATTCATTTAATTAGCCAAATTCCTTGAATTAAACAGAGTAAAATACTTGCTAATTGACAATTTAATAATTTAAAAAATTAAATAATTTTTGTAAATTGATTTTCTCTTGGTTAATTTAGCTAATGTCATAATTGTTGCAATAAATGTGTAAATTAATTTCTAAATGACTTATAATATTATAGGAATTATTTTACCAATTAAGAATGGTAAAATATTATCTAAATAATTTTATAAAATCATTTTGACTAATAAAAAAAATACACATTTCACTCTGTTTGATATCCAAGGACTCTGGGTAATTAAAATAAATTATGGGAGGTCCAAAATTAGGTGTCAGCAACTACCCCTTCGGTGTTCAGGGATGGCAAGGCTATCCCTGAGCAACGAAATGGACTAACCCTGATTTTTTACTGACCCAACTCACTCTACCTCTCATTTTTATGCAATTCTCAAAATATATGGTCGGATCCTAATTTCTGAATTTCCTACATATCTCAGGTTTCATGAGAATTCAGGCTATTTATAGTTCGACTCGATTATGACTTCTAAATGAAAATTTAAAGAAATCTCAGATTCCCTAGTTGCAAAACAGAGAGTTTCAGTGTGATTGATCGGAGCATGACTGACTCTCTGGTATTGAGTCCACCTACATATCCCTGTTCTTGGGAATCAAGTCACTTGTAGTTCGAATCGATCGGAGGAAAATGATATCCCTGTGCCGGTGTGTGTCCGACCGGTTGCGAAATAAAAGAAAAACAAATAGGCATATAAGAAAATAACTAGTTTTTGTACAGTTGACCGAGGAGGAGCAGTATTCCAAGTCCTAACCGGAGAGCTTGACTCTCATAGGCACTCTCGACCGGCTGTGCAAAAAAAAGTCCCACGTTTGCTCCGCATCTGTCTGGATTTGATTTGATTTAGCCTTCTTCGCTGGAGGCTGCAAATCTACTTCCACCTCCTGAGTAACATTGGTTAGTTTTGATTACGAACACTGCGGTCATACGACCGGCTTTACATCATCTTGATCTTTGGAGTGAATACTGCAGTCATCCGACCGGTTTTACATCGCTTTAGCTCTTGGAGTGAATGCTGCGGTCACCTGACCAATCTTTTACATCGCTTTACCTCTTGGAGTGACTACTGCTGTCACCTGACCGGATTTATACTGCTGTCACCTGACCGGATTTATATCGCTTTACCCTCTTGATTGTACCCTGTAGCTTGTAGGAATGACACTTTCGACAATTTTTATGAATGGGCTTCATGGCTGTGTTTGTATGAATGGCCCTCTTGGAATGTTGTATAAAATGGCCTTCCTGGCTGTGTTTGTATGAATGAACCTCTTGGCATGTTTGTATGAATGACCCTCTTGGCATGTTTTTATGAATGACCCTCTTGGCATGTTTGTATGAATATAGCCCTCTCGACATGTTTGTATGAATGACCCTCTTGGCATGTTTGTATGAATGGCCCTCTCGACATGTTTGTATGAATAACCCTCTTGGCATATTTGTATAAAATGTCTTCTTGGCATGTTTGTATGGATATGACCCTCTTGGTATGTTTGTATGAATAACCCTCTTGGCATGTTTGTATGAATATGCCCCTCTAGGCATGTTTGTATGAATGGCCCTCTCGGCATGTTTGTATGAATAGCCCTCTTGGGATATTTGTATGAATAGGGCCCTCTCGACAGATTTTTGTATGAATGGCCTTCACGACATATAAGAAAAGTTGAATGCGAATGATAGATATGACCCCTTCGGCTAAATCGTCTTTCTTTCATCCTTTATGCCGGTTGTGACCCTCATGGATAGATATGCCATGTTGTTTACTACGACCACCTCGGTCGAATATTTTTCCATTATGGCCTTTTGTTTTTTTTGGGCTATTATGGCCAGGTGTTTGCCCTTGTGACGTTCAGATCTTTTATAGCCCTCGTGGCATTCAAATCGTTTTATATCCCTCGTGGCTAGATGTGTTTTCCGAAAACTTGATTTCTACAGTGGTCCTGACCTTTTTCAGCGAGTCATTTCCTGCACATGAAGCAAAGTTAGTAAAAGGATCATCCTCCCGACGTCCTGGAGACCTGCATTAGAAATGGGTTAGTTTTTTCGATTCAAAGTTGATCCGTGTTGCCGGCGCTATTGCATCTTTAGCTTTCGGGATTCGAAACCCTTTTGGCTCTGGTATTAGAAAGATGAATTTATTTTCGTTATGCAGAAATATCGTTTTTTGTAAAGTTACCATAAAGATATCTATTTGTAGGAAAATAAATGCATTGTGTTGAAAGCTGTAAGGTTAATTGTCATGACATGTGCTTTGGAATGAGGGAGATCCCTTCTTTGGTGACTGGGGGTTCTTCGCTTCCTCGCGTAGAATTTTTGAGACCATTTCTCAAAAATTTTGTCCCAATTTAAATCTTGATCGACAAACTCTCATGCTGAATCTTCTAAATCGCCCCTCAAAATTTCTGCCCCAGTTCACAGATACAACAATTTTGAGGTCTTCTCAAAATTTCTGCCCCAGTTTGAGATTCTGGGTTGGCTGACTCTTTGTCGTGGATTGACGATACGAATTTTTTGAGACCTTCTCAAAAGTTTTGCCCTAGTTGGGTGCATGGCAATCCTTGAATCCTTCGTGAAGTCCTATCTCTGAGGGTTCCTAGTGGTTTCTTGGGTTTTTTCTTTTGGTACGAACGAGCTCAAAGAGGGCCTACGTATCCTGTCACAGCAAGAATCAGGTCGAACATAGTTCGAAATAAAAGTGAACGATTTTTTGGATTTTACTGATAATGCGACCGGGTCCCAAACGGACTGCCTACGTAACCCACTGTGGGGAAGTCAGGTCATTGCGTAGTTCATATTATAAAAGTTATTTTGTTTTCCCTATCTACTACAAAACAGTTACAAGCAAAAGGAAATAGCTAATACAAGCAAATAAAATAACGATTACAAGCAACAAATATTATTACAGACCGAAAAACTTGTCTTCATGCATAGTAGCGCTTGATTGCATCCGAATTGATCTATTTTTTCCACTCTTGTCCGTTCATTTCTGCCAATACTACTGCTCCTCCGGAGAGTGCTTTGCGGAACACATAAGGACCTTACCAGTTAGGAGCAAATTTCCCTTTGTATTCATCTTGATGCGGAAAAATTCTTTTGAGCACCATCTTCCCAATTTGGAAAAGTCGAGTCCTGACTCATTTGTTAAAGGCTCTTGCCATCCTTTTCCTTAACATCCTCTTGATGTTCTTGTTGGTTGCTTCTACGGCTTGGTTCATTTGTGGCGCTGTCGAGTTTCGGTGAATTATCTAGAATTGGTCACAGGTATGCTTCATCAGATGTCTATTCAGATTGGCCCCATTATCAGTTTTGATGGACTCAGGGTTTCCGAATCGGCATATGATATTGCTTCGTATGAAATCGGCTACCACTTTCTTTGTCACTAACTTGTGTGATGTTTCTTCTACCTATTTGGTGAAGTAGTCGATAGCGACTAAAAGAAATCGATGCCCGTTTGAGGCACGAGTTTGATGGGTCCAATGACGTCCATGCCCCAAGCAACGAAAGGCCATGGTGAGCTCATGGAATTAAGCTCACTCGATGGAACCTTGATTACATCACCATGGATTTGGCATTGATGGCACCTTTGCACATATTTGCAGCAATCACTTTCCATGGTCATCCAATAGTACCCAGCTCGGAAAATCTTCTTGGCCAGTACAAATCAATTCATATGGGGTCCACATGTCCCAGCAGGTACTTCTTCTAGAAGTTTGGTGGCTTCGCCGGCATCTACACTTCGAAGCAAACCCAAGTCCAGCGTTCGTTTGTACATCACTTCTTTGTTCAGGAAGAAACCATTTGTCATTCTTCTGATAGTCTTCTTTTGTTCACTTATGACTCCCTCGGGATATTTCCATTTCTCCAAGTATATCTTGATGTCACTATACCACGGTTTGCCATCCGGCTCTGCTTCTATGTGGCAACAATGGGCATGCTCTTCTTTCAAGCTTATCCTCCGTGGGTCGATGTGATTGCTTTCAGGATGTTGGATCATTGATGCTATTGTGGCCAGCGCATTGGCAAAATCGTTCTGAGCTCTCGGAATATGTCAAAACTCAATATTTTTGAATTTCTTGCACAGTCTTTATGCCAAGTTCGCGTATGGCAAGATCTTTTCATTTTCGGTGGCCCATTTGCCTTGTACTTAATGAATTAGTAGGTCAGAATCTCCAATGACCAGCAATTAATTGATGTCCATATCCAGTGCCATCATGAGACCTAAAATGCAGGCCTCGTATTCAGCTATGTTATTAGTACAATGAAATTTGAGCTTTACGGCCATTGGGTAATGTTGCCTATTTTCTGATACTAAAACCGCTCATATTCTGAAACCCTCATAGTTGACTGCTCCATTGAAGAACAATCTCCAGCCTGCGTATAGTTCCACTGCTTCCTCTTCTATGGTCAATACCCCTTCGTCTAGGAAATGAGTACGGAGGGGTTCGAGCTCTTTATCCATAGGTTTTCAGCTAGCAGGTTGGCCACGGCCTGTCCTTTGACGGCCTTTTGGGCTATGTATGGAATGTCGAATTTTCTCAATAGCATTTGCCATTTGGCCAATTTTTCGATGGGCATGGGCTGACGGAAGATATAGCTAAATGGATCCATCTTGGATATAAGGTGAGTGTTGTACGAGGACAAGTAATGGCTCAATTTCTGGGCCACCCAAGTTAAAGCGCAATAGGTTTTCTCCACCAGCGTAAATCTTGCCTCACAGGCAGTGAACTTTTTGCTCAGGTAGTAAATGGCATGTTCCTTTTTCCCTTCTTCATCGCGTTGTCATAACACGCAACCGAAGGTATTTTCTGCAACAGATAAGTATAGCAACAGTGGGCTCCCGGGCCTTGGTGGTACCAAGACTAGTGGGTTGGACAGGTACCTCTTGATAGTATCAAATGCTTCTTGACACACCTCTATCCATTTTGTGGGAGTGTATTTTTTCAAAAGCTTGAGTATGGGCTCCACAATTATTACACCCCGTATCTTCGAAGAAGCACTTATCAAATTTGAAACATAAGTACGTTGAGTTATGGTTAAGTAAAATCACTTTGGAATATAATGAGCAAGCATTATTAAGTATATTTAATGAGTAAAGATGTATATAAGGTATATTGGAAAGCTTTATAAGGAAATGAGTGGAAGAAATGGAATAGTACGACTTTGGAGAAAAGATGGGTAAAGTTTCGTGTGATAATTTTGGTCCAACTTGAGGGAAGAATATCTCTTAGCACATGAAGTGCTTTGACGTGAAACAAAATCCTAAAATGAATTTCGTCGAGTTTAGTTTCCAACGCAACAAACCTCTCATTGATAGGACATCGGAGTAGAGAATTATGGATGTTACAAGTTCGGCTGACAGAGCAGAAACATGTGCTACAGTAACTACTATAGTAACCGACCTACTATAGTATTTCTACAGTGACCCAACCCGAATTTGAACCTTATAAAAGGGGAAAACCTCATTTGTCCACCAAAAAAAAATCAGATTGATAGCAGCAACACGAAGGGAAATTACGTCATTAAAAAGTTGAGGGTTTGAAATGATTTTGCTTAATCAAGGCTCGGATAGTGCGTAGTTGTGATCACGGTATTATTTTGCGTTGGATTCAAGATGGAATCTTGAAGATATTATTGTTTGGACAAGAAAAAGGTATGAATCTTTCTCTTTTGGTATTATTTAGGGCTTATTTACAAAGATAAAGTTGTTAGATAATTGTATAGTAAGTTTGTTAGTTATGGAAGTTGAAAAACAACGTATGGGCTGTTTTATGGCACATGTTGGTGTTGGAGGTGATGTTGTTAATGTTGGTATTGATATTGTTGTTGTTGGTTGCTAAATTACGATTTTGGGCTAGGCATATAAATATAGGAGATGCTGCCGAAATTTCGACAGATTCTAGAAAGATTTATTTGAAGGCTTATGATAAGTATATAACAATGGACCTAATTATAGCATGAATGGTCGTATATGTAGATTTCAAGACCGGAAATAGGTGGAAGAGCCGAGACGTGAATTTTCAGGTATGTTAAGGCTAGTCCCGTTCTTCTAAAGGCATAATTCCTTTCTTATGAATCCAATAGATGTTTTCCGAATCTCCCATGATCCCTTTCTGTGAATCCATAAATGTTTTCCAAGAATGTTCTTATTCTCAAAAGCTAGAGATTCATGATTCATAGAGTTCTTATGATGCTAAAGATAAGCATGTTTTATGATGACGATGATTCTATTTCTAGAAATTCCTATGTTATAATTCCCTACATATTTTCATAACCTCCTTACTTCCAAAAGTTAGAGTTCATGATTCAAAGGCATGAATCCTTAAATGCTTTCCAAAATGTCTGTATTTTCCAAATCAGAGATTTATGATTCGGTAAGCTCTTATGACAACAATGATGGACATGTTTTTACAATGACAACGATGATGTTAAAGATGAGAATATTTCTTTGATGATGATGATTGTCACGACCCAATCGGAGGGCCATGACGGGCACCGGGTGCTAACCCACCCGGGAATCTTTTATCGTACTCTCATATTCATATTTAGATGAGCTACATGGCTTACTCATAATTTACATACATCAATAGTGCTAATCTCGTTGGGCAACAACACATTTATATCATCATCAATAACAATACCCATATCCATATATATATATATATACAAGCCGACGAGGCTATCAAAATGATATACAAAAATATGAGCCGACAAGTCTACATGACATCTAACCATACACAATTGTGTACGAGCCTCTAAGAAGAGTAGGTAACATCATATAGGCGGGACAAGACCCCGCCATGCCCATATGTACGTACACAGAAGAATAATACCCAAAAGCTGTAGCTCCGGATGAAATGGAACTCCTCTATGCAGTCACTGAATAAGAAATCTATGGATCAAGCTTGTCTCCCTGTCCACCTGCGGGCATGATGCAGCGTCCACAAACAAACGGACGTCAGTACGAATAATGTACTGAGTATGTAAAGCATAATCAACATCATAGTATGAGCATAAGAGACAGCATAATAATTAGCATAAGAAATAGCATAAGATGGGAGAATCAGGAGGTAATAGAGTCATTTGTACCTCTAGTGGCCTTCATCATATCTACTTACTTGTCTTTCGTAGGGACCTTTCATTTTTAATGCTTACTCATGTACATACATACATATATATTCGTATTCGTATTCATATGCATACTCGTATCCATATCATACCCGACCATGAAGGTTTGGTGTTTCACATACCCGACTATTATAAGGCTTGGTGATTATACATACCTGGCCCCACTAAGGCTCAGTGTTATCCGTCCCCAACTGCAGTGGTGTGCGCGCGATAGGTATCATACCCAGCCATATAAGCTCGGTGTTATACAATAGTCATACATACTTAGACTAGTATACATAAAAGTCCATAAGTATCATTAACATCATTGCCATCATCGTTTTCGTTACATCTATCCTTAGAGGATTGATACGCTCAAATTACACCTATTAGTGGTATAACGCGAACGTTGTCAAATATAGTAACCCAACGAGGTTGGGGTCGAATCCCACAGAGAATATGATGTGAAAATTTACTAAACAAGTATTGTACTAATCTTGCGGTCCTGGTGTATTCCAGAAAAGGGTTTTATAGTTGATTTGGTTTGTGGACTAATTTAAAGTGACTGGAAATTTAAAGTTGTAAATATATGGGTAAAAAGAAGCAAGGTTGTGTCCCCATCAGATAAAGTGTATGATCATGGGTATCGGTCTTGATATGCTTCTAATGGACTATTTGTATGGATGCACTTAACCTCTATGTAAATCTGAACTATTTCCCAATAAGAAAAGATTATTTCTTTCTATGCTTTTTCCAAAGATAAGAAAGTATGCATGAAGAATGGTTAATTATGCCAAGTAAATTCCTCTTATTCCTAAGTGAATTTATTAAACAAGGTTTAAAGCCCTGAGTTCTTGTTATTTGTTCTTACCTAACCCTAGCTATTTTTCCAAATAAACTAAAGTTTAAGGCGTTAGCTAATATTTGCAACCACTAACTATATGATGAAAACGAAGAACAAATAAACCCTAGCAATCCATTATGCGTATATCTTTCACGATCCCCAATCACAAAACACCCATCCTTGGGTTCACAACCTTAGTAAAGGTGTTTAGCTACTCATGGCAACAAGAAAACAATAAAAGATTGAAGATTGCATAATTAAATTATTGTATTGAACTTACGAATAAAACTTGAAAGTAATGAATGTAATTGTCTGGAAATCTTCAAAAGCAATAATAACTCAAAAGTAATTACTACAAGTCCAAAACTCCAGATGTCTGAAAAATAAAACCTAAACAGGTATTTATACAAGTCAAAACTCAGAATAATCAATCCCAGTCCTGTTCCATCTCGGCTTGCACTTCGACGGGTCGTCTTTGCACTTCGACGGTCGTCGACATGCTCGACGACTAACTCGACGATCTGAGTATACTTTTATCACTCTGCAGGAACTCCACCGTCGAAGCACTTCGATGGACCGTCGATCATGTTGACGGTGCAAGTCGACGATCTGATGATGATATGATGAATTGTCACTTCGCAGGAACTTATCGATGAGGAAAATCGACGGGCCGTCGAGCATGTTGACGGTCCGTCCTTATGCTTATCAGAACAGATTGTTTCTTTTCCTCATTTTTTTTCACTTTCCGAGCATTCTAACTTAAAATACCTGCACAACATACAAAACACACCAAACTAACATAAACTTGCTCGAAAACAAGTAAAACTTAGAGTTAAAAAGCATTAGATGTGCCAAAATTCCTGGCATATCTACACCCCCAACTTAAAGTCTTTGCTTGTCCTCAAGGAAGTCAACTAACAGACTCAATCTGCAAATGCCTCGATATCACAAAGCAAAGTTGTCTACAGTGGTTGTGGCAATTAACTTCCGGCATATAGTGTATCACAATGACTCCCCCCAATAAAGTCAAAACCAATCAAGGACTCGTTCCAACTAACCATGAGGTTTCAATTTATGACATCTAATTATCACAGAAACCATAGCGCACACGAATCAAGACTCACGGGAAACCAGTCACTTAACAAATTCTAATGCCCTCACAAAGACCAAAGAATGTCCCAACATATATGTACACACAGAATGGGACAGAAGCAAAGGAGAAGAGAAACACTCGCACTCACAAAGAAATTCTCTAGCTATACATGCAAATACCATAGGCTTGCCTTTATTTTCAGCGCCCTCGACTTTGGACAGTTCGGCTGTGATCACTCTAGGACTTTTTCAAGGTAGTAATGTAGGCTTGGGGACGGGTAGGATAGATATTTCGATAACAGTGACTCACCCTCCTTGAACACTACATCTTATTTTTCTCTTTTACCCTTTTTGCCCTTTGTTTTCTTCCCTTCTTTCTTTTTGTTTCCTTGGTGTGGTTTTATTGTGATTCTACTTCTCTACACATTTTTCTCTTTTTTTTTTTTACACACTTACCACACCACTGTCTTTTAACTAGGCACTTTACTTCACCACAATTTAGGCTTATGCCTCATATTCCCCTTAGTCCATCTATCACCCCCAACTTAGGCTTTTAGCCTCAATCTTATTATTTTAGTGCCAAGGAGGGGCCGGGTGCAAAAAGAGATGGATATTAAGAACGGGTATCGGCTTGTTACGGCTAATCAAAGACAGGTTTCAGGCTCAAACTAGCTAACAAGGGATATTAATCTATGGCTAGACTTATATTCAGGCTAAATAGGGGTTTCCTAACACAAACAAAGCCTAAGATCATTTCACAGTTTCACTTATCTTTAGAATACAGGCACGACTAACCAGGCAAGTTCTAGATTACATACAAAACTAGAGAATATATCCACAAAACCTCACAACACATGGCATCAGAATTGTCAACACACTAGTCTCCCCGCTATAATTTCGCACACAAGGTAACCCAATAATCTAAATGTCACACAAAGAAGCATGCATGCCAATTAAACAACCAAGTCCATTTTTTTTAAAATTTTTGGAGGGGAGTACTTTTCTCAAAATCAAAATACGACAGCCCTAAGTTAATCAAACCACCACCACATAAGTCAACAACACTCTACTTTATCTAAACATGACCTAAACATTGCAGGTTCAACAAGAAATAAACCTCTCAGGAAAAGAACCACGGAAAAGAAAAGCCGAGGGGGTCCTAAACACATATATGATACATCAAATACTCCCACCCCCAACTGAAAAAGTCTGCAATGTCTGTAATGCAAAACAGGTTATACCAGGGAGTAGGAATACCTGTGGCGCACTAGGCGCGCTGCTCATCCCGCGACTCATCGGTCTGCGAGGCATCAGGTGGTGCAACCGCACCAACAGCAGTCTCAATAGCAGCATCAGTAGTAACATCAGTAGTGGTGCCCGTGGGCACTGGCACTGGAGTAGGAAGGGGCGGTGGCAATGTATCACTACTGGGAGCACTGCTCGAGGTGGCTCCTCTTGTCCCAAACTGGACATTCTCCATGAGCGATCTCTGAATGGCCTCTGCCACCTGCTACTCCTCTATGCTCGGGCCCCTAGTGCGAGTGCTCTCTCACACCTCCTCCTTATCACGACCCACTCTCTTTCTCTTTCCCAGACCACCTGCTACGGCAGGCGCAACTAATTGCACCACTGGAAGCTCCTCCTCAATATCCTCCGCAATAGACGGTGGTGCTGCTACTAGGCTCGGATCACAGGCCTTCAATAATGCAACATCAACCTTAAGTGGCTCTAACTCTGCCCTCAAAGCATCTGTGGAAGTGGTCGGGCGAGCCATCTCCAATGCAGTCAATCTCAGCTCAAATCCATCTAACCGCGCGGATAGTGTTGTCCTCACAGGATCTAATACCTCCTCCACTCTTGTCCTCACATAATCATTCAGCTGGTTTACTATGATCTTTGACTGCTGGTCCGCTGTAGCCGCCTGTTTTGCAAATTTCCTAAAGTTGTCCATTGAGAAGGCATATGGATCAACTCTAGCAGTACCCTCCGGCTGTGCAGCTGGACCCGCTGGCTATGGGACTGGACCCCTAGGCGGTGGAACCGAAGTCTGTGGGTCAGGAATGGCAGTCTGAGTCTCAACGGAATCATCACTAACATCAGCAGCTGGAGTCTCAGAATCTTCAGCCTGGACAGTCTCAATAATAGTGGCAGCAGTGGCGGGTAGCTCCAGTGTAGAGTCACCCGTGGCCCCAGGATGAACAGGCTCCTGCGGTAGGGGTACCCCTCCAAGTGCCACTGGGAATCCATCCGCTTCCCCTTGGCTCTCGTCAACAACCTCATTCTTTCTCTTTTCTATCGAATAAACCGACGAAGCTGTAATTCGGTGGTCGAGATCATCTATAAACCGCACCTGTGACCTTCGAACAAGCTCTGTAACCAGGCATGGAAATGTCAAGGAAGTGTTGGTCCAGGAAGCCCTCAACTGTATCTCCGTACTGGCTAATGCCCCGAAATCAATCGGGTGTCTGGACATTAATGCGGCTACAACAACCTGCTTGTCAACCATAAGAGCATTATTGGCTTGAGTGAGGAGAAGTCGAAACTGCACCACGCTCCACCAAAACTTTCCCTCTAGAGTCAACCACTGCTTCTTTATTCGATTCTTCAAATTAGTACACTCGGCTCTCTTGGTCGGGCGACTAACCACTGTAGATACCCAGTCCCTGACGGACTGTTCCTTGCACCTCCACAATTTGTCTTCAAGCTCAATCGTCTGGCTCGGGGCGGTATAGTTATTACCGAAATATACTCTATTGATATCCTGTGCAGATATACCAACACTTACCCTTCTAATCTCAACCTCGCTCAGTGGCGGTATTTCCCTCAATTTCTGGCGCTTCTTTCTAACTTTTCTGATCAAAGCCCCATATGCGGCATATATCTCGCGAACCAAGACTGGGCAATACTCCCCAGGCGGCTCTCGCATGAACTCTAACTGATAGTAGCGAATGAGCTCCCTGGCCCTGGGTAAGATCTCTAACCCCTCAAAACGGATCCGCCGCTCCTCATTTATGGTGCGGTTCTCATGGTGAGTGTCATCACCCTTCAATTCAATGCCATATTCATATAGTTTCCTGGCACCCTCAACAGTGAAGCGATCCTCAAGCCTCTTGCTTCTAAGTTCCCGAGCCCTAGCCGCCTCAGCATCAGTATCAGTATCAGCCTCATCATCGCCAGGCTGTGAGCTCTGATGGGTCTGGGATGTAGAATGTACCTGAGAGGACTGAGCAGCATCCTCAGTAGATTGTGCTCGTGCGACAGGTGAGGCATCTCCAGATGCAGCTTCTAATCCCTCCTCCTCAGATCCATCACCGAACCCAGATGTAGATGATTCCTCCTCGTCAGACTGTGAGGAACTGGAGGTGTAGGAGCTGGTACTGTGACCTGCCTGTTCCACGGGGGAGGAGCAGCCCTGTTCTTCTTCACAGGCATAACCTTAGGCTCATCATCTGACCCGTCATCTCTAAGTGTGGGTTGGCCACCGGGCCTCCTTCGACCCGTTGCTCTTTCCGTTTGCTTTGAGCCACCCCCTCGGGTGGTGTCAACTTGGGTGGTGCCATACCTGTAATCAACAAAAACCACAATCTAGTCAATCCGTACAAGTGAAATCTAAACAGTTAGTTTCTGGAAAAAACATTGCTTCCGTTCTCTGATGTCTAAGTCTGCAGAACGTCGGTGTGCTTTGACGGGCCGTCGAACCTGTCGACGGATCGTCAAACAGCTCGACTGGACCGTCTTTGCACAAAGTCGGTTCGTCGACCTGTCGACGGCACCGTTGACATGTTTACAGCCCTGTAGCAGCAACCAACAGTTAACAGATATCAAACATTTGCTTCGGCTTTGCATTTTCCACTTCAACCAATTAGAGAACCAATTTTTCATTATTAGGCACATTTGGGGTTTCGGGTTACTCAGACTTCACCCTAATGTTTTACCCAAGTTTCAACCCTTTAGGCAATTATTCGGGTTTTGTTTGGTGGGTATAACGATTTTAAACCGAGATTTTTAATCAAAATACCCTCCAACCCATTGGAGTTACTCAAACTTCATTCCTTAAGCATCATGTTTCAACAGAATTCTCTTTTCCGGACCATTGGCGGGCATAATGAACCAACAAGTTGATCAAAATGCCCGCCGAATCAATGGGGGCACGATATTCTCATCCCCATGAGTCCATCTAACAACAATCATACCAAATTCCCTTCCCCTATCCATAATTTCACAATTTTGCCAATGCAAACATAGATTTCATTCAAAAAATACAAACCCTAAGTCATGATTACTACCCTTAGTACTCACATTACTGATATTATCCATGTATCCTAGTTAACAACACACCCAACTCATTTCAATACCATCTAATAGAGCCTAGCTCCCATAATCAAAATTTTCAATTAATTTAGGAACCCCAGGCAACTTCTTTAGCAATTTTCGAAAAAATATGAACATTAAAACCAAGAAAAGGGCCAAATTTATGCACAGACCTGATATGGAAGGAAACCTTGAAGAAAACTTGGTTAAAACAGAGAAAAAAAAACTGAGACAATTCATAACCCTAGGGCAGAGCCTCTCGATTTTTAGTGGTGGTGAGAGCGAAGGGTTGTGGGATTGTAATGGGAGTGATTTATGGATGAAATTATGGGGATTTATGGAGGAAATAATGGGAAATTATGGGGGGCGTTCGTGGGAGTAATTGAAATTTTTAAACGCCTCTGCCCTTTTAACTTGTTTTAAACGCCGACTGTTTGCCCTATACTTTTTTTTTCGAAGTTTTTGGACGAGTCGACGACTCGTCAAAGCATATAGATAACAAAAGATTTAAAGGACAGATCTTACTTGTTGACGAGCATTTCGACGGTGTCATCGAACATGTCGACGGTCCGTCAACATGCTCGTCGATTTACTTACCTGCATATGGGCAGTTTCTAAGCCTCATAATCTCAGCTCTGCATACCGTCATTTCACATTGACGGTCCGGCGACATGTCGACATCCCGTCTTTGTGCTCTGGTGTAACTTTGCTGGTTTTTCCGAGTTTCAGTTCCTGCGCTCTCGTCACTTGGCACTAAAAAAAAATCTAAAACCTACAAAAACAAAATTACAGAATTTTAAACTTGGTTTGCCTCCCAAGAAGCGCTTAATTTAACGTCGCAGCACGACGGTGTTATTAGATTACTCTTGGTCGGGACTTGCCGCGTCAACATTTGTCCCAATGTGCTTCAACCGATATCGGTCTACAATTCTATCTCCGTCAATCATACCATGGTAGTGCTTCATCCTCTGCCCATTCACCTTAAATGTCCGAGTTCCGTCTTCGGACTTCAATTCAATAGCTCCCTGGGGTGAGACACTTACCACTTTAAAGGGACCTGACCATCGTGATTTCAATTTTCCCGGAAGCAGCTTCAACTTAGAATTAAACAGCAAGACGGGGTCACCCTTATAGAATTCCCGCTTCAGGATTTTCTTGACATGATATTGCTTCATCCTCTCTTTGTATAGCGTTGCACTTTCATATGCCTGATAGCGGAACTTATCCATCTCATTGAGCTGAAACAACCTGAGTTTGGTCGCTTCTTCCCAATTCATGTTCAGCTTCTTCAAAGACCACACGACCTTATGTTCAAGTTCAACTAGCAGGTGACATCCCTTTCTGAAAACTAGATTGAAGGGTGAAGTCCTAATTGGAGTCTAGAAGGGAGTCCGGTAAGCCCATAGAGCATCATTGAGCTTGCGGGCCCAATCAGTTCTGTTTGCATTCACCCTATTTACTAAAACACTCTTTATCTCCCGATTAGAGACTTCAACTTGCCCGCTTGTCTGAGGATGATACGGGGTTGCCACCCTATGCTTGACTCTATACTTCTCCATCAATCCCGCAAAGGCTTTATTGCAAAAGTGAGAACCTCCATCACTGTTTATTGCCCTTGGGGTACCAAAATGAGTAAATATGTTCTTTTTCAAGAATCCAATGACACTCTTGGCTTCATTATTAGGTAAAGCCACCGCTTCTACCTATTTGGAGACATAATCAACAACCACCAAGATGTATTTCATGCCACAAGAGCTTACAAAGTGACCCATAAAATCAATTCCCTAAACATCGAACACTTCAACTTCCATTACAAAGTTCATAGGCATCTCTTGCCTCCTACCAATATTCCCTTACCTTTGGCATTGATCACAAGATCGCACCATCAGATTAGCATCATGAAAGAGAGTAGGCCAATAATAACCACATTCGAGGACCTTTGCAGCAGTCCTCGTACCACTATGATGTCCCCCAACTGGAGAGTCATGGCAAGCCTTCAGAATCTCCAATACCTCACTCTTTAGGACACAACACCGAATAATGTTATCAGCGCAAGTTCTTAATAAGTATGGTTCATCCCAATAGTACTGACGAACGTCCCACAAAAACTTCTTCTTCTGATACGATTTTGTCTCGTCGAGAATGCTACCAGTTACCAAGTAGTTAGCAAAATCGGCAAACCAAGGTGCCACCTGCATAGACATCGCCAAAACTTGCTCATCTGGAAATGCATGTTCAATGTCAAGTTCTTCTGCTGGCACCCCAGTTTCTTCAAGCCTAGAGAGATGATCTGCGACTTGATTTTCGGATCCCTTTCGATCTTTTACTTCGAAATCAAACTCTTGTAATAAAAGGACCTAACGAATCAGTCGCGGCTTAGCTTCCTTCTTTGCCATCAAATACCTTAACGCAGCATGGTCAGTGTACACCACAACCTTGGACCCCAGCAAATAGGACCGAAACTTCTCAAAAGCATAAACTATTGCAAGCAGTTCTTGCTTGGTCACCGTGTAGTTCATCTGCGCTGCATTAAGTGTCCTACTAGCATAGTTTATCGGGTGCATAATTTTATTGTGCCTCTAACCAAGCATAACACCTATTGCAAACCCACTAGCATTACACATCAGCTAAAAGGTAATGACCAATCCGGAGTAACAATCAGAGAAGCAGTAGTGAGACGCTCTTTCAATTCACCAAACGCCTTTCGGCACTTGTCATCAAACACAAACTTAGACTTTTTTTCAAAAAGCTTGCACATCGGGTTAGCAATCTTGGAGAAATCCTTGATGAAGCGCCTGTAGAACCCAGCATGTCCTAAGAAACTTCAGACACCTTTGACAGAGATGGGTGGAGGAAGTTTCGCAATCACATCTATCATCGCTTGATTGACCTCTATTCCCTTTTCAGAGATTTTGTGACCAAGGACTATCCCTTCCTTCACCATAAAGTGGAACTTCTCCCAATTTAGCATGAAATTTGTCTCCTCACATCTGTTTAGCACTTGACCCAGATGGTCAAGACAATCATCAAGCAAATCACCAACAATAGAGAAATCATCCATAAATACCTCTAAGATTTCCTCTACCATGTCAAAAAAGATCGACATCATGTACCTCTGAAAAGTGGCTGGTGCATTACACAACCCAAAAGGCATTCGGCTGAACGCAAACGTCTCATACGGACAAGTAAAATTCGTCTTCTCTTGATCTTCCAAGGCAATGTTGATCTGATTATAGCCCGAGTATCTATCTAGGAAGCAATAGTAAGATCTCCTAACCAGCCTATCCAACATCTGATCGATGAAAGGCATGGGAGAATGGTCTTTACACGTGGCAGTATTCAGCTTCCTATAATCCATGGAAACACGCCACCCATTAACTGTATGAGTGGGAATTAGCTCATTCTTTGCATTAGGCACCACAGTGATACCTCCTTTGTTTGGTACACATTGAACAGGACTTACCAACTTGCTATCTGCAATCGGATATACTATCCCAGCATCTAACCACTTTATGATCTCCTTTTTCATGACCTCTTGCATGTTCTGGTTCAATCTCCGCTGATGCTCAACAGTCGGCTTGCTGTCCTCCTCTAGCTGAATTTTATGCTCACAGATGCCAGAAGGAATACCTCGAATGTCTGCTATGGTCCACCCAATAGCACGTCTGTACTCGCGCAAAATCTCCACTAAACGCTCAATCTGTTCCTCAGTCAATAATGCTGAAATGATCACTGGCAATGTCTTGTTCGGACCAAGGAACTCATATCTCAAGTGTGCTGGGAGCTGCTTAAGCTCAAGCTTTGGAGGCTCAACAATAGAAGGCTTAGTTGGTGGAGTAGTTCGATTTGCAAGATCAAGATCAAGCTTTCTTGGGTGGTACGTGTAGGAACCTCGACCCTCAATGCGTTTATAGTTTCCACATAGCCCTCCATATCACAAGCATCAAAATTTATCAGAACTGCAGCGAGAGCTTCTCCAAGACTTTCTTCTTCCATTTTATGTTCGACAGCATCATCAATCCCATCAAACGAATCAATAACCGAGATACTCTCATAAGCGCTTGGAAACTTCATCCCCTTGCTTGCTTGGAAAGTTACTTCTTCATCATTCACGCGGAACTTAATTTCATTCTTTTCAGAATCCATAAGCGGTCTTCCCGTAGAAAGGAACGGTCTTCCCAAGATAATAGGAATATCTTTATCCACCGCACAATCCAGAATCACGAAATCAGTAGGCAACATGAACTTACCCACTTGCACCAACACATCATCTATAACTCCAACTGGCTTCTTGATAGTTCTGTCTGCCATCTGTAATCACATAGAAGTCGGTCTAGGAGTCCTCAATCCAGAGTGTTTGAAAATATCAAGGGGCATCAAGTTAATACTCGCCCCATTATCACATAGAGCACAGGCGAATGCATGAAGCCCAATATTACACAGAATAGTGAATGCCCCTGGGTCTCCTTTCTTCTGAACTGTGGTGGAAGCAATAATTGAACTTACTCGATGAGTTAAATTCACTGTCTCGTGTTAAACAGACCTTTTCTTTGTAAGCAGGTCTTTCACAAACTTGGCAAATCCGGGCATCTCTTTGACAACATCGAAGAATGGAAAATTCACTGTTAACTGCTTCAACTGATCATAGAACTTCTGACACTTAGCATCATCATTCTTCTTTGCCAACCTCTGAGGAAAGGGAGGCTTTGCTTTGTACATTTGAGTCAAGAGGCGAAGAGCCCCTTTTATTGTGTGTTTCCTTGTATCAGCAGCAACTTCTAGAATATCAACAACTTTTTCTTTACCTCGGACTTCCTCATCAATAATAGGCACTTCAGAACGCACCTCTTCTTTCTCAATAATAGGTTCTAGATCAACCACATTTTTGTCAGCACCTTGAAGTATTTTACCACTCCTTGTGCTAATAGCAAAAATACGTTCCACTCCCCCACCATTCTTCAGGTTTGGAATAGTATCACTTGGGAGCCCTCATTTTCTAGCAGGGTGTTGTTCTCTAGAAAGATCACGCATTTGCTGTTCAAGATTCTGAATAGCTACTGAATGAGAGACCACCGTCTCTGATAGTCCAGATAATGTCTTTTCAGTATTTGTCTGTCTCGCCAACACTTTTTCAAGAATTGACTCCAACCTCGAACTACCTTGGTCACTATATTGCCCTTTTGGTGGAATATAAGGGTTGGAACTTATGTTCCCAAAATTTTCGTTATTGTTATTGTATCTCCCTTGGTTTGGCCCACCATAGTTGTTATTGTAGTTCCCTTGGTTGTTGTTATAGTTCCCTTGATTGTATGACCCCTGCCCTTGTTGGTGTCGCCAGTATCTCTGAATTGGCCCGGGAATCTCCCCCTTCGGTATGTAATCTGCATACTGAACATTCTCAACTTGCGGAGGGGGGCCCTCTTGATATGGACCCTCATGGACTTGGTACATTCCAGGCGGCATGCCTGAGATATCTTCACAAACATTTTCCTTCTTCGCTTCTTTCTCATCAAGCCTCTTTGTCAGTAAAGAGAGACTAGTGGCCAATTGTGCTAATGTCTGCTGCGTTTCCTGGCTATCTTTCACAATGTTTTACATCAACGGTGTTCCAAGTGATAGTCTATCAGAATTACTTGAATGCCATGCTTGGCTGTGGGTAGTCAATCGGTTGAGTATATCACTAATAGTAGCATAGGACTTATTCATGAAATACCCGCTGGTAGCATTATTGGCTATTACTTGGGTCATAGGATCCAAACCTTTGTAAAACTTCTCCTTCAAAATCTGTTCTGGAAAACCATGGTTTGGACTCCTATCCAAATATTCCTTGTACCTCTCCCAAGCTTCAAAAAGTTGTTCCCCATTACGTTGTTTGAATTCGTAAATCTGATCACGAATTTCATCCCTTTTACTCGAGGGTACCACTTCCTGAGAAAAACTCTGAGCATCTCTTCCCATGTAGCGATAGAGTTCCGGGGCAGCTTTGTGAACCATTTTCTTGCTTCTCCGACTAACAAATATTTGTAGAGTTTCAGCCGGACTGCTTCTTGAGTCACACCGTTGGATATGCTGAGAGCACACATCCAGAAGGTTTATTATATGTTGGTGAGGGTCAACATCGACTGCAGTCACCCTCAGATGAATGATTGCGGATGCAAAGTTTTCATCTGCTTCTGGTTCATTAGCAAAAACATTCTCGACTGGAAGTTCGTTGTTAGCCATGATCACCTGGTTTACAAGGTAGCAAACGAGGTGTGTTGGAATATGACAAAGAATTTAAGAAGAGTAAACACTATTTAGTAATTTCAAAACCGTACTCCTCGGCCGCGGCGCCAAAATTTGATACGCTCAAATTACACCTATTAATGGTATAATACGGATGTTGTCAAATATAGTACCCCAACGAGGTTGGAGTCTAATCCCACAGAGAATATGGTGTGAAAAGTTTACTAAACAAGTATTGTAGTAATCTTCCGGTCCTGGTGTATTCCAAAAAAGGGTTTTATAGTTGATTTGGTTTGTGGACTAATTTAAAGTGTCTGGAAATTTAAAGTTACAAATACATGGGTAAAAAGAACCAAGGTTGTGTCCCCGTCAGATAAAGTGTATGATCATTGGTATCGATCTTGATATACTTCTAATGGACTGTTTGTATGGATGCACTTAACCTCTATGTAAATCTGAACTATTTCCCAATAAGAAAAAAATATTTCTTTCTATGCTTTTTCTAAAGATAAGAAAGTATGCATGAAGAACGGTTAATTATGCCAATTAAATTCCTCTTATTCCTAAGTGAATTTATTAAATAAGGTTTAAAGTCCTGAGTTCTTGTTTTTTGTTCTTATCTAACCCTAGCTATTTTTCCAAATAAACTAAAGTTTAAGGCGTTAGCTAATGTTTGCAACCACTAACTATATTATGAAAACTAAGAACAAATAAACCCTAGTAATCCATTATGCGTATATCTTTCATGATCCCCAATCACAAAACACCCATCCTTGGGTTCACAACCTTAGTAAAGGTGTTTAGCTACTCATGGCAACAAGAAAACAATAAAAGATTGAAGATTGCATAATTGAATTGTTGTATTGAACTTACGAATAAAACTTGAGAGTAATGAATGTAATTGTCTGGAAATCTTCAAAAGCAATAATAACTCAAAAGTAATTACTACAAGTCCAAAAATCCAGATGTCTGAAAAATAAAACCTAAACAAGTATTTATACAAGTCAAAACTCGGAATAATCAATCCCAGTCCTGTTCCATCTCGGCTTGCACTTCGACGGGTCGTCTTTGCACTTCGACGGTCGTCGACATGTTCGACGACTAACTCGGCGATCTGAGTATACTTTTATCACTCTGCAGGAACTCCATCGTCGAAGCACTTCGACGGACCGTCGATGATGTCGACGGTGCAAGTCGATGATCTGATGATGATATGATGAATTGTCACTTCGCAGGAACTTATCGACGAGGCAATTTGACGGTCCGTCCTTATGCTTATCAGAACAGATTGTTTCTTTTCCTCGTTTTTTTCGCTTTCCGAGCCTTCTATCTTTAAAATACCTGCACAACACACAAAACACATCAAACTAACACAAACTTGCTCGAAAACAAGTAAAACTTAGAGTTAAAAAGCATTAGATGTGCCAAAATTCCCGGCACATCAAGGATCAACTATCATATAAAGGAGGTACTAGTATCGTGAAACTATCGAGAATCATGAGCTTTGGTAATCTTAGAGATAGAAACATTTGGAAGACACTATGGAACTCACGAAAGAATATATAGCAAAGGAACCATGCCTTAATGAAAGAAGGGTTAGCCTTACATACCTCTTTGTCTGCTTAACTGATTAACGTTCACCGTCGAATCTTGAACAATCTACATTAGAAGGATTCATACCATAGTTAAGCCTTAATGATGCTCTTAAATTCAAACTAGAATAATTCATGATCTAATGAAAATTGGGCAGCAATTCCTTTATTTCGTCAACTTCCACCATATTATAAAACAACTCCCAAACATCCATAATGCACCCACAATGTCATAATCAAGTAATCACATTCCATTAAGCCATCAAAATTCATCCTTATGTTCAACTTATACCAACAACCTCATGCCCATTTTAGCACATTTTCATACAACGCTTCCTTATCACTATTACTACCTTCTATAACAAGATTATACCCATACCATACTAAGAATTATGACTAAAGTTAGCTTACTACTCAAAAACATCATAAAAGTCACATTTAGCCCTCATTTTCTACTTTCTCCTTCTACCCAAGTTGTTCAACAACCAAGCATTCTTAATAACGTGAAATAATCATGAAAACTAACCTTTTATCTCATGGGAATGATATTTGGAGCATCTATCAACTTAGGTGAAAACCCTATCTTCAATACCCAAGAATCTCTTGTAGTCTACTAACCTTGAGAAGCCTTCTAACACATGAACACTTTGATTCTTTCCTCTTGATCTTTGTTTTCTCTTGTATTGGGGTGGAATATGCTTGGAGAAGGGTTTTGAGCTCTCAAGACTTGTGGAATATGAAAAATGAAATAAATGAACAAAGGTCTTCTATTTATACAAAAAGTAAAATTCAGCCCGATGGACTTATACGGACCACTTATACGGTCTGTATAAGTGGACTGCATAACACCACCATGGAAAAGTCCCTTTCTATAAAGGTCAAGTTATATGAACCCCCTTATACGGACCGTATAAGTGGTCGTATAACTCCCAGTTGTACGAAACTTTCTCTTATTGATTCGTTCGACTTCCAATCCTCGTGGAACCTTCTTGGCACTTACATAATACTTGATTAACCATACAATAGGCCCTATATTAGCCCCTCAAGATATTCTAAATAAACATTAGCTCAATTATAGCGAAAACCCTTTTGAACACGACTTATATTTCACTTCTTTCAACAAACTAAATTTCACATATTCGTATGACCTCAAAATCTTATAGTACACACTTTAGGCTATCTAATACTTCCCTTAATCTTGTAAGAACTTCATGTTCATCTTAAACTCGCATTGGTCTATTTTCAAGGCAACAAAATCGGGATTTGCGAGGTGTAACAATGATTTCATATTTAAAAGTCCCAAGCTTATGATTTCAATGTGAATATGAGAATGTTGAGATATTTATTGATTTTCTCAAATTTATTCATTGTTGATGAATCTCATCTCATGTTATTCGTTCCTCTGAAGTTAGAAATAGCAATGATGATTGTTCCATAATGCAATCAGAGGTTACCGACCTTACGTCACTGCGATAAAGTTACAGTTTTTGCTTGAGCTCCTATGCATGCTTCATGTTAGGTATATGATGATGATTACACCATGTCTAGATGGCCGGGCAGCACCGCTAAGGTGGGCAACTTATACACCGTGTCTATATGGCACGGGCAGCACCACTAGTGGGCGGCGTGAGATGGTTACCTGGAACGTGCGAGGCCCACACGCTGGATAATGATTCTGCTACATATATGTATTTGAGAAATGTTTTATTTAAAGTTAAGCATGCATGGTATCTGCCTTAAGAGGCAATCATATGTACAAGTTATTTCCTTACCTCATGTTATGCTCTATATTTCTCATTATGTTATTTTTCATGTTTGGTATCTCTTACTATATTATTATTCAGGCCTTACATATTTGGTACATTACTCGTACTGATGTCCTTTCTTGTGGACGCTGTGTTCATGCCTGCAGGTTCAGATAGCCAGCCGAGTGAGCCAGACCAGTAGGACCTTTTTCCAGTTCCAGCCAGCAAGCTCCATTTGGCCCAGAGCTCTAGCTCTTTGGTTTGCCTTTTGACATGTACATATACAGGTATGGCAGGGCCTTGTCCTTTCTTTTTTGTAGTCTATATTCCATAGAGTTTTGTAGACAGTGTATATATAGTGGGGGTCGTCATGTGCTTTCAGTTGTTCCTTAATTTTGTGAACAGTATATACGGTGACCAAGTTGGTTTGCGTTGTCATCCTCTGCTAGTACGCTTACATATACATATCCATATGCATGTTTCGTGGAATATCAATCAAAGTGGGCCACCAAGTTGTTTAGTACAGAGTGGGAGTGAGTTTAGGGGTGCTCGATCAGTAGTGGTCGGGTGCTTGTCATGGCTCATCGGTTTGGATCGTGGCAACAATGATGGTGGATTGACCAATGAATCGTCCAATGTAATTTAACCTTCCCAGGAAATTCATGACTTCTTTCTTGGTTTTGGGAGGAGGTAATTCTTGGATTGCTTTGATCTTGGTTGGATCTAGATCCATGCCCCTTCGGCTGACTATGAAGCCCAGTAACTTTCCGGCCGTGTACCCCAAATGCACATTTAGCCGGGTTCAATTTCAAGTTGAACTTTCAGAGCCTATCAAAGAATTTCCTCAAATGAGTGGTATGCTCCGAATTTTCCCTTGACTTGATAATGACATCTTCCACGTATACTTCGATCGCTCTATGAATCATGCCATGCAAAATGGTAGTCATGGCTATCATGTAGGTCACGCCAGCATTTTTGAGGCCGAAGGGCATCACTCTGTAATAGTACACTCCCCATGCAGTGATGAAGGCTGTTTTCTTCGCATCTTCTCTATCCATTAGGATTTTATGATAGCCGCCGAAACAATCCAGGAATGACTGTAGCTCGTGTTTGGCACAGTTATCTATGAGTATGTGGATGTTTGGTAGTGGAAAATTATCCTTTGGGCTGGCCATGTTGAGATCTCGTTAATCTACACAGATTCTAATCTTTTCATCCTTTTTGGGTACTGGCACTATGTTGGCCAACCAGGTGGGGTATGAGGTTACTTCTTATACCCCGGACTTGAGTTACTTTTCTACCTTGTCCTTGATACGGATACTGAGGTTTGGCTTGAATTGTCGGTTTTTCTGTTTTACAGAAGCGAAACCCGCATTGATAGGTAACCTTTGGGATACTACGCAGTTACTTAGCCCTGGCATGTCAGCGTATGGCCATGCGAAGATATCCACATACTCCTTTAGTAGGTTTATGAATTCCTTTCTTAAAAGGTGCCTCTAGGGCCAACTCATCTTTGTTACTTTGACATTCTCTTCACCACCTAGATATATGGCTTCTGTTTCGTCCATGTTTGGTTTCTGCTCATTCTCTAACTGCTCTACTTCTTCCACGACACTTCGTAGTCTTCTTTCTCTATGTTACCCCACTCATTCGTTTCACAACATGTCATGACATTTAGGGTTGCTTTATCATTTTTGTTACTGAAAATTCAAGGCAAAGTATATTAGTATAAAACATGCATGTGTAATAAAGAAATAAAATTATTTTGATTAAACTGAGGTTTTGTTGATTTAGATTAATAAAAGTACAAACTATGGTCCTAGCTTGGATTAACATCAAGCCATTTCCATTTTTAAAAACATTACGAGATACATAAAGGATAAAAGTGAGTAATCGGGCCTCGACCAATTCTCTCTATTTCAAAAATAAATTCATCTTTCTCGATCGAAGAGCCAGTAGCGGGGTAGAGTTCCTATTGGACAACTTCTCACCCAAATCTGCATCTCCAATAGTGGGCACTTCTGCATATTTTTCTAGGATTACTGAGCACTCTTCTTCTCGTAATAGCATCCCTATCCGTTACACCTCGTAGATTTTGTACGTTGAATTTCACTGGGCGTTAGTTGCTCAACTGTGGACACTGGAGTTATTGTCGAAGATATATGAGCTTAATGTGCTTATACTGTGAATTTGAGGGTTTACGTTCATGTAATAGATCATGGAAGGGTTGGAGAACAAGTGAATCAAGAAGATTAAGTTTTTGGAACTTTGGAGAAAGGTTGGGCAAGATTTCGTATGATAATTTTGGTCTAACTTGGGGAAAGAATATCTTTTAGTATATGAGGAGTTTTGAGGTAAAGTAAAAGCCTAAAATGAAGTTCATGAAGTCTAGTTCCTAATGCAACAAACCGTGCGTCAATCCGACATCAGAATCAAAAGTTATGAGCATTTAAAGATAGGCTGCCAGAGTAGAGATTAACTCTGCGCGTTCGCTTGGAGGTGGCACAAACGCGCAAAGGAGCTAGGGGCTAACTCAGCGCGAATGCACCCTAAGGTGGCGCGAATGCGCTGAGCAAATCCTAAGTTGGTGCAAACCGACTCTAGAATGTTATATAAGGGGGCTTACCCCCTCATTTTCCATCCAAACACCCCTAAACGCGTCCTAAACTTCTTGGAACCTTCCTCCAACTTCCGTTCATAAACTTTTAGTGCAAATTAAGTGGAAATCTCCAGATTTAGGTTCGAACAGCGTATCGTTACGATTATAATATCGTATTGCGGCGAATCTGGGCTTGGATTCAAGGTGAAAAGTGAAGATATTGCAGTTCCAGCTGGAGTAAGGTATGAATCTTCCCTTATTAATATTGATTTAGGTCTATTTACGGAGGTAGAGCTATTAAATGATCGTATAACAAATTTGTTGGTTGAGAAATTGGATAAACATCGTGTGGGATGTTTTATGGAATATTTTGGTATTGATGATGATGTTATTGGTGTTGGTGTTGTTGTTGTGTTGGTTGTTGGTATTGTGATTTCAGGCTAGGGATATAAATAGGGTAGATGTTGTCCGAATTTCGGCAGATTTTAAGGGGATTTAATTTAAAGGCTTAGGATAAGTATATGACAATAGGCCTAACAATAGTATGAATGATCTTATATGTAGATTGCGAGACCGGAAGTAGATGGGAAAGTCGAGAAGTGAACTTCCAGGTATGTAAGGCTAGACCCTTTCTTTCTAAAGGCATGATTCCTATGCTATGATTCCATCCATGTTTTCCATAATGTCTTTATTCCCAAAAGCTAGAGATTTATGATTCTTAGAGTTTCTTATGATGCTAAAGATGAGTATGTTTTTATGATTATAATGATGATGATGATAATGATGATCCTACTTCTAGAAATTCCAAAGTTTATGCTTTTAATGCTATTATGAGATTTACTGAGTTTATTCCATGATTTTCTTGATTTTATTCATTGTTGTTGATCTCACCTTATGATAATTGTTCCTACAAGGTGATATATATAGCGCCGACGATTATTCCATAATATAAATCGGCGGATACTAATCTTACGTCACTTTGATAGAGTTGTAGCTTTTATTTTGGCTCTCATGCATACTACTTATATTATATATATATATATATATATATATATATATATGGGGAAAGGAGAGGTGTTATATACGCATAACCACCTGATCAGTTGGTATACTCGTCCTGGACGCGGGATGCCCGGACGCAGGATATATGGGATAAATGGATCGAGCCGTTCGTTCTGCGACAATATATATATATAATGATGATATGATATATGGATCGGGCTGCATGTTCCGCAGCGATATAAAATATTTATGGGTCGGGCTGCACGTTCCGCAACACTATTATTTATATATATATGAAAAAAAAATTCTTTTAAAAGAAAGCTAAACATGCATGATATTCGCCTTAAGAGGCGATTAGATCCTTATCTCAGGTTATGTTCTGTATCTCTTGTTATGTTGTTATTCATGCCTTACATACCCAGTACATTATTTGTACTGATGTCCTTTCTTGTGGACGCTGCGTTCATGCCCGCAGGTGGATAGGTAGACGGACCTGATCCTTTGGTTCTCCATCAGCGGAATCTCAGAAGCGCTCCAATTGTTTCAGAGTCGCAATTATTGGTACTACTCTTTTGTATACATACACTTGGGTATGGCAGAGTCCTGCCCGTCCTTATGGATTTATGTATTCAATTTAGAGGCTCATCGACAAATATATGTAGTTAGACATCCTTTAACTTTAACAATTCTTATGGTTGATGACTGTACTAAGTGTGATATTCACGGGCTATCTACGTGGCCCGCCTAGAAATGCTTATGGAATGTTAGACCAAAGGTGCTCGGTAGGCTAGTACCGGGTACCCGCCATGGCCCTCTAGTTGGGTCGTGACAAAAGTGGTATCAGAGCAGTTTGTCCTAGGGTATGTCTACGAGTCGTGTCCGGTAGAGTCCTTTTATGGGTGTGAAGCGTGCCACACTTATAAATAGGAGGCTATAGGGCATTTAGGAATGATTGACCCTTCCTTCTAATATTTGATCGTGCGATAGAGCCATATTATCAGGTTTCCCTTTTTCCTAATCGCGTGTTATGATTTCAGTAATGCCCATGAAGAGGAAAGCTGTAGCGGCCCAGAAGGCAAGATGGTGGCCGGAAGAAGGACTGAACGGGAGCCACCGGCAGAGATAGAAGAGGGTGAGTCCTATAACGAGGTTCCATCTCGGACCTCTTTTACTCCACTCATTTCAGAGGAACATGAAGGAGCCTCAGCTCCAGCTCCAATACCCCCAGTCCCTCCGCCAGATACCGAGGGCCAGCAGATAAGAGAGGCTATTCAGTTGCTAACCCAGTTAGTCACCGCTCAGGCCCAGCGGAAAGGTGCCGGCCAAGGTGATAGAGCGGTCAGTGCAAGAGCCCGTGATTTTATTAGTCTGAATCCTCCAGAATTCTACGGGTCGAAGCCGGATGAAGACCCGCAGGGCTTTATAGATGAGATACTGAGGATGCTACGGATAATACATGTTTCTGATATTGAGTCAATAGAATTGGCTTCTTATAGATTGCAAGATGTGGCCGTCCATCGGTACAACACTTGGATGTCTTCGCGAGGGGCAAATACACCTCCCTCAGTATGGCAAGAGTTCGTGGATGCCTTCCTTCGATATTATTTACCACTGGGGGTTTGATGGGCCCGGGCCAATAAGTTCTTGAATCTCAGGCAAGGGAATATGAGCGCTCGGGAATACAGTCTCATCTTTAATTCTTTTGCTAGGTATGCCCCAGCCATGGTAGCCGATATGGGAGATTGTGTACACCGATTCGTGAGTAGGTTGGGGCCACATTTGATTAAGGAATGTTTGACAACCTCGCTCCAGGATGGGATGGATATTGCTTGTATTCAGTCCCATGCTCAGAATTTGGAGGAACAGCAGCAGCCGCAAAGGGGAGAGCGTGATTCTGATAAAGGGTATAGTAAGAGGGACAGATCTTCTGGTGCTGCTAGTGAGTTCAGAAAGGAACAGGGGCTGCAGTATTCCAGGCGTTCAGGCCAATCACTGGCCAGTGCACCTCCTCGAGTTGCGAGCAAGATATTTGATCTTTCTATTTATTCTGGACCAAGCCAGAGCTCTAGAGTTTTGGGTTTCCAGTATAGGGATGATTCAGGCCGGGTGAGACTACCTTCACCCCGATGTGCTCAGTGTGGTAGGCCACATTCTGGACAGTGCCTCTTAGGTTCATGTGTTTGTTATGCTTGCGGTCGGGTTGGTCATATGATGCGTGATTGTCCATTGAGGAATGGCAGAGATAAGGCTCAGCCCATAGGATCATCAGTTGGTTCTTCATCGTCCGTATGCCCTGTAGGGCAAGGTTCACAGGTGCCAGCAGGTCATGGTAGAGGTCGGGGGGAGGGGGGAATCTAGTTCGAGCGGCTCTCAGAATCGTATCTATGCACTAGCCAGATGATGGGATCCTGAGTCTTCCCCCGGCGTTGTCACATCTATATTGTCAGTATTCTCTCATAATGTATGTCCGTTGATTGATCTAAGTTCTACATTGCATATGTTACTCCTTATAATGCTGGTTGGACTTGGGCGGAATTTGAGTTGATTAAACCTTTCAAAGTGTTTCATTAATGAGACGTCAGTATGATTAGATGAGAGTTGTAACTTTTTCTTGAAGTAAGAAGTGGAAGGGATAAGTATATATTTATGCATGACCGTTGAGTATAAATAAGCTAACAATTATGAGTACAGAGGGGTAGAAGGGGTGAGAGAATGATGTGCGTGCTAAAAGAGCTAAATATCGATAAAGGCCTTTTTATCATATGAAGAATATTGGCAAGGATGTTGCACGAGTATAAGGCTATATGGATATAATATGAAATTAGGACTAAGTTACAAAAAGATTCTGTTTTAGAAGTCCTCTTGTCACAAGATTATTGAGTTAGTAATATAAGGTTGAATAGCTAATGAAGGATGTGAACGATGCTTTTAAGGAATTGGTTATGTGAGGTAGATGAATGAGTTGGAAGTCGCGAATTGATATAATATGTACCCTTCATTAACAAGATGAATTTGTAGTTTAAAAGAGGTTTTTATAAAGACCGAGTGTTTATGTGGCAAAGAGAAGGAGGAACATTAACAATCAGGGCAGAATTTGAGAATAAAATTGGAGCTAGATACCATCACAGTGATGAGATAGGGAAAGCGAATAATAGGAGAAAGGTGATTTTGGAAGAACAGTAAGGAAACTATGAAGATCCTTTTGATGAAAGCTTAGGCTCATCCAGGATCAGTACGTCTACGAGAATATGTGACTCGTTACAAATATGTGCAACCGACCAGATAAATTTAAACTGCAAATAGTCATGACTAAGAATGGTTACGGATTCTTCGAGTATGTACTTGCAAGAAAAAGGAGAACTAATGGGATGTTAAATATAGAATAATGGGCTAACACCCTAAGGGGCGAAGATGAGACAAACAAGTATTGGATCAGAACTAGGCCTTGTTAAAAGATGGAAATATGGTAATAAAGTAATTAGAAACCATCTCAAAGGGATATTACACTAGCAAGCTGGTAAGATAAAATGATGATTTGATGATAAACATAACCAGTCAGTCAGGTGCATGACTAAGTAAAGATTTAAAGGGAGTACACTAAGGAAGAAATTACTCAGAAATTCGAGATAAGAGTGTAATAGGAAGTTCAAAAATGAAGAAGCAGAGAAGGATTGAGTGTGATAGTATTTGAAGTAGATAGTAGACTAAGATAAAAGTTAGATGAAATAGCCACCATGAGCTAGTTGTGTGGATACAAAGTTCCAGCATCACAGAATAGTTAGGAAAGCATTATACAAGGAAGCCTTAAAGGTAAAAGTATTCGAGCCAGAATCTAGTAACATCTTATCGATGGAAAGAAGTGGAGTTACCAATTGAGAAGGACTAAAATAAAAATGAAATATTCTGAGGAACGCGATTAATTGATGATACAAATGTGTATGATGATGATATGAAAATTCCAGGCATAAAATGTTCAGGAAAAGATCAACATGGAATTATTCGATTATCAAGTAGCGTTGGTTACTCGATTAAGATGTTCAGTTCTCTATTAGCACATGAGGATTAGTATATACAAATAAACCTAAAGAATATAGATTACTCCAGTATTCTTTCCCACTTTGAGATAAGTGGGTAAGTAGAACACATTTTTTCGACATCCAAGGATATGTCATGAGCATGTATATTAGAACCTCGAAGAGAATTAAGATGACCAGTTAGTATGGATTGCATTTGCATAAGGTATTAGTCATCATTCCAATATCCATATGGCTCATATGAAATTCTATAAGAATGGGAGAATGTCAGATTGTTTGAAATTTAGAATCTCATGCTGGAGAAATTTATGAAAAGTAATAAGGAAGGTAAGTATGACCCTTGGATATCTTAGACTTCGCAAGATGATAGTCGAAGGACCTACTAGATTTACCCAAAAAAAATCGAAATCTGTATATTCAGTCTTTTACATGTCTATGCTTTGCAATTGCATTGAGAAATTCCTCATACTTGTACCAATTGATGATATTTGGAGCACAGAACAATTATCGTATGAGGAAGATATGAAGTCTAGGTACCCACATTTGTTTCCACTTTCGGAAGACGTTCAGACAGAGACACCAGCACCCTCAGGTATGTAATGCTTCTTTGAAGGATTTCTTGGTCGTGCGTTGCCAGTATAGATATTGATGTTTTAGTCCTGTGAGGCATTGTATACTTTGGGTTATTATGACAGGATTGTAGTAATATAAATACAGGGGGAACTCTGGCAAAATTTTCATAGCATTCCTAAGAGCTTAACATTCGAGGACAAATGTTTCTAAGGGGGGAAGAATGTTACACCTCGTAGATTTTGTACGTTGAGATTCACTGGGCGTTAGTTGCTTAATTGTGGACACTGGAGTTATTGTCGAAGATATATGATTGTATATGTGCTTATCTTGTGATTACAAGGGTTTAAGCTCATGTAATAGGTCACGGAAGGGTTGGAGAACAAGTAAATCAATGAGATTAAGTTTTTGGAACTTTGGAGAAAGGTTGGGCAAGATTTCGTACTATATTTTTTGTCTAACTTGGGGAAAGAATATCTTTTAGTATATGAGGAGTTTTGAGGTAGAGTAAAACCCTAAAATGAAGTTCATGAAGTCTAGTTCCTAATGCAACAAATCGTGCGTCAATCCGACATCGGAATCAAAAGTTATGAGCATTTAAAGACAGGCTGCTAGAGCAGAGATTAACTCTGCGCGTTCGCTTGGAGGTGGCGGAAACGCGCAGAGGAGCCAGGGGCTAACTCAGCACGAACGCGCTGAGCAAATCCTAGGTCGGTGCAAACCAACTCTAGAATGTTATATAACGGGGCTTACCCCCTCATTTTCCATCCAAACACCCCTAAACTCCTCCCAAACTTCCTGGAACCTTCCTCCAACATCCGTTCATAAAATTTTAGCGCAAATTAAGTGGAAATCTCAAGATTTAGGTTCGGACAACGTATCGTTACGATTATAATATCGTATTGCGGCGAATCTGGGCTTGGATTCAAGGTGAAAAGTGAAGATAGCGGGAGTAAGGTATGAATCTTCCCTTATTAATATTGATTTAGGTTTAGTTACAGAGGTAGAGCTATTAAAAGATCGTATAACAAATTTGTTGGTTGAGAAATTGGATAAACATCGTGTGGGATGTTTTATGGAATATTTTGGTATTGATGATGATGTTATTGGCGTTGGTGTTGTTGTGTTGGTTGTTGGTATTGTGATTTCGGGCTAGGGATATAAACAGGGGAGATTTTGCCCGAATTTCGGTAGATTTTAAGGGGATTTAATTTAAAGGATTAAGATAAGTATATGACAATAGGCCTAACCATAGTATGAATGGTCTTATATGTAGATTGCGAGACCGGAAGTAGATGGGAAAGTCGAGAAGTGAACTTCCAGGTATGTAAGGCTAGACCCTTTCTTTCTAAAGGCATAATTCCTATGCTATGATTCCATACATGTTTTCCATAATGACTTTATTCCCAAAAGCTAGAGATTCATGATTCTTAGAGTTTCTTGTGATGCTAAAGATGAGTATGTTTTTATGATTATAATGATGATGATCCTACTTCTACAAATTCCAAAGCTTATGCTTTTAATGCTATTATGAGATTTACTAAGTTTATTCCATAATTTTCTTGATTTTGTTCATTGTTGTTGATCTCACCT
The DNA here is from genome assembly GCF_019175385.1 of Lycium barbarum. NCBI lineage: Eukaryota > Viridiplantae > Streptophyta > Magnoliopsida > Solanales > Solanaceae > Lycium > Lycium barbarum. The sequence goes on from NC_083347.1 coordinate 36,056,221, forward strand.
TATGATAATTGTTCCTACAAGGTGAGATATATAGCACCGACGATTATTCCATAATATAAATCGGAGGTTACCGAACTTATGTCACTCCGATAGAGTTGTAGCTTTTATTTTGGCTCTCATGCATGCTACTTATATTATATATATATATATATATATATATATATATATATATATATATATATAGAGGGATATGGGGAAAGGTGAGGCGTTATATACGCATAGCCACCTGATCAGTTGGTATACTCGTCCCGGATGCGGGATATATGGGATAAATGGATCAAGCCGTTCGTTCCGCGGCAATATATATGTGTATATATATATATATATATATATATATATACTACAACAACAACAACAACAACAACAACAACAACCCAGTGAAATCCCACATCTTGGGGTCTGGGGAGGGTAGAATGTACGCAGACCTTACTCCTACCAAGGTAGGATGGCTGTTTCCGAGAGACCCTCGGCTCAATAGAAGCATAAAAAGGGAGTCAGATAAGGTTAAAAGATTCAAAACGATATTGCAATGAAATAATCTAAGCGACACAGTAAAACATGATAATCAAGGAATTCAAAGCGATATGGAAATGCAAATAACGACAGCGGCACAGATAAAATAGGGTAATCAAAGTACAGAAAGTAGCAAATAATAACATAAATCAGAGCACAAGAAATTATAATGCGCTAAAGCGCCTACTAATAAGGAAAGATAACGAGACTTATCTATTAGCCTTCTACCCTAATGTGGGTCCTCCACACCCTCCTATCTAAGGTCATGTCCTCGGTAAGCTGTAACTGCGTCATGTCCTGTCTAATCACCTCTCCCTAATATTTCTTTGGCCTACCCCTACCTCTTCTGAAACCATCCATGGCTAACCTCTCACACCTCCGCACTGGGGCATCTATGTCTCTCCTCTTCACATGCCCAAATCATCTCAGTCGCATTTCCCGCATCTTGTCTTCCACCGAGGCCACTCCTACCTTATCCCGAATAACCTCATTTCTAATCCTGTCGCTCCTAGTGTGCCCACATATCCATCTCAACATTCTCATCTCGGCAACTTTCATCTTTTGAACGTGAGAGATCTTAACTAGCCAACACTCTGCCCCATACAACATAGCCGGTCTAACCACCACTCTGTAGAACTTGCCCTTGAGTTGTGGTGGCACCTTCTTGTCACATATCACTCTGCAAGCTAGCCTCCATTTCATCCACCCTACCCCAATACGATGTGTGACATCACCGTCAATCTCCCCGCTGTCTTGCATGATATATATATGGATCGGGCTGCACGTTCCGCAGCGATATAAAATATTTATGGATCGGGCTGCACATTCCCTAACACTATTATATATATATATATATATATATATATATATATATATATATATATATATATATATATATATATATGAAAAATGTTTTCTTTTTAAAAGAAAGCTAAGCATGCATGATATTCGCCTTAAGAGGCGATCAGATCCTTATCTCAGGTTATGTTCTGTATGTCTTGTTATGTTGTTATTCATGCCTTACATACTCAGTACATTATTCGTACTGACATCCTTTCTTGTGGACGTTGCGTTCATGCCCGCAGGTGGACAGGTAGACGGACCTGATCCTTAGGATTTCCATCAGCGGAATCTCAGAAGCACTCCAGTTATTTCAGAGTCGCAGTTATTGGTACTACTTTTTTGTATACATACACTTGGGTATGGCAGAGTCCTGCCCGTCCTACCCGTCCTTATGGATTTATGTATTTATTTAGAGGCTCGTAGACAAATATATGTAGTTAGACATCCTTTAACTTTAACAATTCTTATGGTTGTATAATATTTTGGTAGCCTTTTGGCTTATGCTTATGGGCATCGTTTTTTATGACTGTACTAAGTGTGATATTCACGAGCTGTCTATGTGGCCCACCTAGAAATGCTTATGGAATGTTAGACCAGAGATGCTCGTTAGGCTAGTACCGGGTACCCGTCATGGCCCTCTAGTTGGGTCTTAACATTATCCCTTTTTCAATGTCAGCATCACCCGCATAGGTATTCGCTTAGGAAATGACTGGTACAGGTTTGGAATGGGTTGGCAGGGATCCACAACCTCTTGCCACTTCTTGATAGGTATCTCATCTTCAGCTGGGGCATATCTCAATCTGAAACAAAAATTGTCTTGGGGAATGAGAATTGGCTCAGTGATGCCGTGCAAATTCTTTTCCAGGCCTTTTCCGGGTTAGAACCCATTCAAGAGCGTAGTTGAAGCAATCATCTTATATACTACCGGCATAGGAGTCCTAGGGGATTCTAATTTGTGGGCAGCCCCCACGAGTTTCATTACATGGAATTGCCGCTTCTGACTGGTATGAAATTATTCGGGTAATTATGCATGCTTGCTTCTCCATGGGTTATCACCTCTTGCCCTTCCTAGACGAATTTCAGAGACTGGTGAAGTGAAGATGGTACTGCTCCTGCTATGTGGATCCATGGCCTCCCCAAGAGTAAATTGTAGTTGGCAGTTATTTCAAAGGTCATATCCCAACTGCGCTAGAGTAGGCTCAGGACAAATATTGAATCCCGCCCTGTGGTCGATCAGTACACGAGTCATTACTTTGTTGTTGCACATGACAGTGATATGTAGTGCTTTGTTGTGATCTGTGCCTTCTTTGGGAAACTCTCTTTCCGTGAAGGTAATTTCATGTTCTTCCATATTATGGGTGACCATTTCGGCCAGATTTTCACTACTCTTCCTAGTTGGGACCTGGGCTTCCTCCAACAGCTTTATTAGAGCCAAGCGGTGCTGGGGTGAACTTTGTAAAAGTGCTAACACCGAGATTTGGGCCGGTATTTTCTTTAAGTGCTCCACAATGGAGTATTCTTTGGGCTGCATCCGGCGCTAGAAATCTTCAGCTTCACCCTCAGTGATTGCCCTTTTTTGATTTCCCTCTCTTCGGGATGCCCCTTGGGCTAGATCTTCAAGAGTATAGCACCTTCCCGATCTCGTAATTCCGTGGGCGGCAGTGACTTGGACCACAAATTCTTTTCGAGGCAATGTCAGGTTTACTTGGGCCACATACGCAATAACTGGCATAGGGATTAGTGCTTTGAATTGTGGACGTTCTTGCAGAGAAAGCGACGCCACCGTGCGGTCAAGTTCTTTCACAGATTCTCGGATTGTGGGCCTGCCTGCAACCCAATCCTCTTCTATTTCTATCATATGAATCACGTTGTTGTCATGGTTTGGCAGAGGATTGGTGTTCACATTCGGAGGAACTATTTGGAGCACAATCTTTTTCCGGTCAATCATGTCTTGTATCTTGTTCTTGAGATTAATGCAATCTTCAGTACTGTGTCCTATGCCATTAGAATGGTAGGCACATGTCTGGTCAGCTCAGTAAAATCGATACTTTGTGTCAACGACCTTTGGGGAAGCATTTGGATCATCCCGGTCACGCTCAATCGTTTGAACAAATCAGCCCATGATTCCATTAATGGAGTGAACACGCGGGTAGGCTTCTTTTCGAAGTTCTGACGTGGCGTATTATATGTATTTGGTGGTGGCTGATTTTGGTAGCTATTGGGTTGGTTATTTTGTGGAGGATGGTAAGCGTGTGGGGGAGTTTGATAATTTGGTTGTGGAGCTTGGTAATTCGGGGGAGGTGATTGGAAGGTATTTTTTGGGGTTTGGTAATTCGGGGGTAGTGATTGGAAGGTCGGGTGAGCGTAATATACGGGCACCATATTGTAAGGAGATGGTATGTAAGAATTTAGGAGAGGTGAAGCATAGGCTTCCATCGGGAATTCTTCCCTTCTTTTGGGTTTTGGGCTAGAAGTGTGGGGTGTGCTTGCCACGTCTTCCTTCTTCTTCGTTATAAACCCTGTTGAGCTTGACCCAACGGACTTTCCAGTCATACTTATGATTCAGCCTGTTTTGAGAGCATCTTCTATGGCCTATCCCATTTTGACCAGTTCGGAGAATGGTCCACCGGCCATTGAAAGCATTCTGTCATAGAAATCCATTTCTTGTGAACGGATGAAGACCGACACTAATCCTTTCTCGCCCATGGGGGGTTGTACCTAGGCGGCTTCTGTTCTCCACCTACTTGCATACTCATGGAAGTTCTCGACAGATTTTTGCTTTACTTTCTCCAAATAGTACCTGTCTGGTACTGTTTCCATATTAAAATGGAATCTTTCCATAAAGTTCGCAGCCATGTCTTCCTATGTGATCCAACGGCATATTTCTTGCGCCGTGAACCACTCGGAGGCTTCTCCGGTCATACTTCGGCTGAACAGCCTCATAATGAGCGCTTGGTTGTCCCGGACGCCGATCAATTGGTCAAAGTAGGCCTGTAGATGTGCTTTCGAATTACGTGTCCCATTAAATATCTCAAAACGCGTCAACTTAAAGCCTTCAGGTAAATCCAAATTTGGATGCATACAAAAATCGTCATAGCTTAAGCCCATGCGGATGAGGGTGGTTCTCATGAACCGTTCCAACATTGCGGTCATCTTCCGCTCAAGCCTTTCTTCTTGTTTTTCCTGCTCGGCCTTCCACGCCTTTTCTATCTCCTCAGAGTGATCAATTTCTTGATCGGGTGAAAAGGTGCCTAGAGTGACCGATGTGTGGATGGAAACAGCAGGGCGAGTTCGGTGGGTAGGGGTAGTTTTGGCCGTTGGTAGCGAGATGATGCTTGGTTGTGTAGTGATGACAGGATGGATGTTTTGTGATGCTGGGTAAGACAGGATAGAGTGAGTGGTTCCGGGAATCTGGGTAGTGTTAAGTGGTGGCGGGGTATGATGTGAGGCACCAATGTGTACGTCAATTGGGGTAAATGGTATGGTGGTCATAATGGACTGGGTAGGAAAGTGATCAGGTAATAGTGAGCTTAGGGACGAAAAAGGCGGCGAAGGCCTCCTTGTTTCATCTGGCGCCTCTCGGGCGGCATTAGCGGCTTTGTTCCGCGCGACTTCTTCTTGAATGTCAGGAATTTTCTAAAACATCATTTTCATAACATCCTCAATAAGCGAGAACTCAGGTAATTCTCGAATAGGTGAATCTCTGAGGGTGATGTCAGTTGGAGCAGTCTCCTTCTCGGAAGTACCAATCATTTTTGCTTTGTCTTTGTCTTGTTGGGATAGGGATGCTATTGTAGCTTTGGATCTGGTAAAGTGTGCCAGTGTGAACACGAATCAACCTCTCTTTCTTTAAGAAAGAATAACTCAAAGGCAAACGGAGTTAGTTCGTTAGGTAATGGAAGATAATCAAGATATCACACATTGATGGGAGTTAAAAATACTTAGCACATAAATAATCATGCACTTGATTTAAATGATCAATTGATCTCTTGTATCGGGTCTTGAGTACTTGGGCATTGTTAAGTGGGGAAAATATAATATTAATAATATATAAGCACCAAGTCTTACGTAGACTGCCTACGTATCCCTCCGCGGGAAATCAGGCCCTTCCGTAGTTTGGTTTACATAAGATAAGACTCCCTACCTTAAAACCTATCACTGACCAGGCCCGATAGGGGCTTCCTGCGTATCCTTCCTCGGCACATCAGGTCGGCGCAGTTCTGTTTACATAAAATAAGGGAAGGGGGGAGGAAGGGGGGGGGGGGGGGGGGGGGGGGAATCTGTGTTAAGTATAAAATATGGGAGCCTCTAAAACTACCCAAAAGGTGACCTTTCTTTTAAGGTCAAAACAAGTTGTTTGTCCGTTCAACCCTTTTCTTGCCCTAAAGTGTTATGACCCAATTCACGAGTCGTGGTGGCACCTACACTATCCCCCCGAGTAGGCGAACCACATTCCCAATAACAAGTTAAATAAGCAGAAAATTAAAGAACAAGAAGTTATCAAGTTTTAAATACTTATCATCACTAGAAATATCACGACATCTCCAAAATCTGGTCAAAGGGTACAAGAGCGCTAAACATAGAGCGCTAAACATAGTCCGGAATACAAGTCTGAAAATACCCGAAGGCTACATATTGTCTGTCGAATATAAAAACAGAAATAAATAAAGGAGGTCTTTCAGGGGCCACGGATGACCAAGTAGCTCACCCTGAATGACTGAAAGATGTCACCCTCGCGTATCAGCCACGAGGTGTAGAACTGGAGCTTGGATCGTACACTACACTCAACAAAAAGTGCAGCAAGAGTAGTCTCAGTACAAGACTAGTACCGGTAAGCATCATAGGCCGACAATTATTAGATAACGCATGAAGAAGTGGAAACTAACAAGTAGCACATAGAGCAAACATGTATGGTCACGTATCATCTACAAGTAAAGTGTAAAGGTATCATGAAATCAACCAAGACAGATAAAGTTCACCAAATGATCAGTCAAATATATAAGTGGATGAATGCAATGCAATGCAGCAGTCACCTCTCTCACTTCACTCTCCTATACACATGTTGAGGGCAGTGCCTCAAAGCCATGACCCATGGGGACCCACGAAGTCCATGTACCACTCGTGCTCTCCGGCAGAAACCTTGGAGGCTATCAATCACTCTTAATCTCCGGCAAGGACCTCAAAGTCTCTCTGTCACTCACAATCTCCGGCAAAGACTTCGGAGTCTCTGAATGACTTACCTCACCATCATCACCAGAATAATAGGGAAGGCATGTCATGCATGATATCAATCTCAAAAATATCACCAATATACAATCAACAATTACAAGTCATATTAATATTACCATTCCTTTTCATGTGATGAGTGAGCTAGTATGTGACAGAGATACAAACAGGTGATAATCACGAGAAATAACACTTATGGCTACAAGCCCACATAACAGCTGATAGAGCCAACCTAATTGGAATTCACCTCCACTTCATGCCCGAAGGCCTATCATGCTATCCCCGTCACCTTTTACAACTATATATGATTCTCGAATCAGAGTCTAACTAAAGTAGACCGTAACCTACCTCGAAGGCCGAGCGGGTGCCGCGAACGATCAAACCAACGCCTTCCCTTTGCAGAGAGCCTCTGAATGATCAAACTCTATCCACTATGAGTTTTAAATTAGAATACGAATCTAAGGATCATATATTTTGAAAATTAGTCAATTTCATCCATAAATGAACTTTCAAATCATTAATTCTCCTTTCTTAGGACTAGGACTCGAAACCCGTAATTACCCCATTATCTTAACTTCGGGCAAAAATATAACTTTCCATAATTCAAATACCAAAATATTCAATTACCTATACCCTATATATTAGAATTAAAGTGCAACCTGATAATGTGTGGAAAGAAAATTCCTAGCCTAAGTTACAGACAACAACATTGATTTAATTGCAAATTGCAGAAATCATTTAACCATTAGTCTTATCATTACCATCTAGTGATAGCCCCATTATTATTACCTAGTGATAGCCCCACATTGGAATGTCCTTAATTTGACTAAAATCAAGTCATGGCTGCCAACTTTCTACAACACAAGATGAAATTAAAAAAAAAAATGTTCATGGACAATGATTTCTCCCCCACGTGGATGTCCTTATTTGACTAACAAATTAATTTCACCTTTTGTTTTATTTATACTAAGACACGAACATGCACAGGAATGAGAACAGTACACAAACAATGACAATTTGTGACTTGAATTCACCCCCTCTCCACGTAACTATAACTATAATAGTATGACGAAATTAATTCCATGTTCTAACCTGAAATTTTTGATGATCCGAGGCTTCAGTTGATGGCAACTTTTGTGCCCTAAACTTTCTGCTTGGAACCTTTGATGCTACCTTTTAATATGTTAACCCTACTCCAATATATTTACTCCTATTTATGGACCATGTGTTATAGGGTTTTAAATTAATTATGAGCTTGTCCTATTACTCCCCAACTAAAATCATTGTCCAAAATAATATTTTTACTCGACCAGTATGTATAAGGTAAAAATTGACCCACTTAGTAAATTACACTATTCACCAACTTATACCTCATGTAAGTGCAAATAAAATTCCTATGACTAGACTATTCACACACTTTAAGTAAATATATTCCGAAAATTACCCATCAATCAAATCGCCGTGCCACCCATTCCCGCAAGTCAAAAATACCTTTTAAAAGTACGAAAGTGTATTTTAGTGAAAACGAGACCAAAAGTGCTAAACGACCAAATGGATTGTTACATCAGATACCAATCAAACAATCTCTCGTCTTCGAGCGACAAGGGAAAAGGTGGAGAAAATGAGGTACCTGAACTGTCGAACAAGTGAGGATATCTACTCCGCATATTCGTCTCGGTCTCCCAAGTGGCATCCTCCGCCTGACGGTGCTTCCACTGCACCTTGACTGAAGCAATATCCTTGGACCTCAACTTTCTCACTTGCCAAATATTACTACCGGTTCTTCCTCGAAGGACAGATTCTGATAAAATAATATTGAATCCCACTGAATGATATAAGAACCGTCTGAATGGTACTTCTTCAGCATGGAAACATGGGATACTGGATGAACACTTGCCAAACCTGGTGGCAAAGCTAACTCATATGCCACCTCGCTAACACGACGAAGAATCTCAAAAGGGCCAATAAACCTGGGGCTCAACTTGCCCTTCTTCCCGAATCGCATTACACCCTTCATGGGTGAAACCTTTAATAGGACCTGCTCACCAACCATGAACTCTGTTTCACGAACCTTTCGGTCTGTATACTCTTTTTGTCTACTCTAAGCTGCCAGAAGTTTTTCCTGAATAAGCTTCACCTTGTCCAAAGACTCCCTCAGCAAATTTGTACCCCAAGGTCGAACCTCAAAAGCATCAAACCACCAAATAGGAGAACGACACCTCCTACCATATAAAGCCTCGAATGGCGCCATGTCAATACTGGAATGGTACCTATTGTTGTACGCGAACTCTGCCAAGGGTAAGAATTTGTCCCAATGACTACCAAAATCAATAACACAAGCCCTCAACATATCCTCAAGCACCTGAATAGTCCTTTCGGACTGACCATCTGTCTGCGGGTAGAACGCGGTGCTAAAATCTAACTGAGTTCCAAATTTCTTCTGTAAAGTCCTCCAGAAATGGGAAGTAAACTAAGTACCTCTGTCGGAAATGATGGAAATAGGAACCCCCTGCAATCGCACTATCTCTCGAATGTAAATCCTGGCCGACTTCTCTGCATTATAAGTAATCTGAACCGGAATAAAGTGCACAGATTTAGTCAATCTATCCAGAATAACCCAAATTGAATCAAAATTGCCTAAGTCTTCGGAAGACCAACCACGAAATCCATAGCAATCCTCTCCCACTTCCACTCGGGAATAGGCATCCTCTGAGTCATACCACCCAGTCTCTGGTACTCATACTTAACCTGCTGGCAATTCGAACATTGGGAAACAAACACCACAATGTCTCTCTTCATTCTACCCCACCAGTAATGCTGTCTCAAGTCACGATACATCTTTGTTGCACCTGGATGAATGGAATATCTAGAACTATGAGCCTCTTTCAAGATCAACGGAATCAAATTAGTAATTCTAGGAACGCAAATCCGCCCCTTAATCCTCAAAACACCCTCATTATCAAGAATAGCCTCTTTGGCTTCTCCACTTAGCAACTTATCCTGAATCTTGCACAATTTCACATCCTCAAACTGCTGGGCCCTAATCTGCTCCAAAAGAGATGACCTGGCCTCCACACAAGCTAGAACCGTACCAGGTTCTGAAATATCGAGTCTCACCATATTATTAGCCAAACACTGAACCTCCATATGTAAAGGACGCTCTCCCACAATCAAACGCGCCAAGCTGCCCATACTCACTTCCTTCCGGCTCAACGCATCAGCTACCACATTAGCTTTTCCCGGATGATAAAGGATAGTGATATCATAATCCTTGAAAAACTCCATCCATCTACGCTGCCTCGATTTCAGATCTCTCTGACTAAACACATGCTGAAGGATACGACGATCTGTGAAGATCTCACAATGAACTCCATACAAGTAATGCCTCCAACTCTTCAAATCGAAGACTACTGCATTATGTTTAAATTAATTATGGGATTTTCCTATTACTCCCCAACTAAATTCATTGTCCAAAATAATCTTTTTACTCGACCAGTATGTACAAGGTAAAAATTGACCCACTTAGTAAATTGCACTATTCACCAACTTATACCTCATGTAAGTGCAAATAAAATTACTATGACTAGACTATTCACACACTTTAAGTAAATATATTCCGAAAATCACCCATCAATTAAATCGCCTTGCCACCCACTCCCGCAAGTCAAAAATACCTTTTAAAAGTACGAAAGTGTATTTTAGCGAAAACGCGACCAAAAGTGCTAAACCACCAAATGGGTCGTTACATAAAGACCCTAAATTCTAATACTGAGGTCGGAGCACTAGCCAAATGGCACCGTTGTGGACCAGGTTCTCCATCTCAAAATTGAATGCCTCTCATTCTTCTATGCCGTTCCCCAAAGCTTCAGAATGGTATAGACATATTTTGCGGCGGCCAACCCCTTCAGTTTGAGCTCTTCTGGTTCTGATGGGGGCTAATCTTCCCGATGCTGACCAACTTCTGGAAGATGATAGCGTAAGAGTCCTTAAATACTGTAAAATCATAATGCCAAATATGAGTGTTCAACGTAGTCCCTTCTGTTTAGGGGATGTTGTCGTGGACCAAAAGTGACTGTGGGCCCCATATCTTGGTGATGCTTTTTTTATTTATCAGCTCGATGAGCCTTTTCTTAAAGGCCAAACATTCTTTGATGGTGTGCCCTGCTTAATTCTGGTGAAAAGGGCATCTCTTGTGCACGAAGGCTGGAGCACACGGTGGCAACCTGTCGAAGCTGATATTGACTATCCCTCTACTTTGAAACTTGATCATCACTTCCTCGTTTGTTACGTGCTTAGGTGAAATGCGGTAGGGAAAATCCAATGACTTGAGCACAATAGCCCACCATTCGGGCGAAGCTAGTGAGACATACTTTACCTGTTCCTCAGGTTCTCCCTTTGGACTTAATGGCTTAGAAGTCTCTTCCCTTTTGGAGCTTAATGGCACAGCGGAGGCAGCCTCTCCTGATGGCCAAGTAGGCTCTTGCAGGTCCGATTACATCAACTCATCAGCCTCTTCGATCATGGCCTTGACTGCTAGGATTTGGTTTTCAAGGTCCTGAATCTTTCGGCGAAGAGAGACCTCATTCTTTCTCATAGCTTCCAGCTCTGGTGTGTTCTTGGTGTTCATTTTCAGATTCTAAGAAGATTACTAGACTTAGTACGGGTATTTTTTTTCATTGTTTTTCTTTGGGGGAGTGGACGTATTTGAGATCAATTAAGCATTTAAGCGAAACATATGAAATCAAGTAAGTAACATAAAGCAGTTTATAAAATTACACTACTCGCGTTCCTAGGCATACTAATCATTTGAAACATAAATGTGCCATTTGAATCAAACCATTACCCCATAATCATTAATAATAATATTCTTCCCCAAAGGGGTACAAAAGATAAAGTAAAGAAGTGCATAAAGTAAATCACCAAAAGCGCCCTTCGGTGGTGGATGATGAAGCCCGATCTCGATCGGTCTTGGTCTTCTTTGCCTTTCGGGGGGTAGTCTGGATATGAAAATGGGCTGATGTCAAAGTTTCTTCCATCAAAAATCCCTTTTGTGTGAAATTCAGTGGAATAACGTCATCTAAAGTCTTCTTCATCTGATCATTGAGCTCAACTAAACAGTCTTTAGTAAGCTCCTACTCATGTTTCAGACTCTCTACGATGGTTTTGTCATGCTCGATCTTTTCCAAATATTTGGCATCTCTGTCGTCAGCTCTCCTCTGAACCAAACGGGCTCGAATCTCAGCTTGCAAATCCTTCTCTTGCACACAACTATAAAGAATAGGTCTGGGAGGAAGGGTACCTTGTAAGTCATCCCTGAACCAATTTTTATACTCCACAACACAACTTGGACGAAACCTATCTTCAGCTAAGGTGTCTGAACCCCAAATCATGCAACCTTTCCATTCTCGTATGCAATTCAAATCCCTCGGTGGTCTATCGATGTCATAGTCAATGATAAAATCTCCCATGCCTCCGACCTGGGGTATGACTTGAATTCTCCTAAATTGTCTTAAGACCCTAGTAGGCGCGTAAGTGCGAATCCCTCGGATTCCCATAAGCGGTAAGAATGGACATTTTCTACCCTTAACAACAACTTTATCGGACACGAAGTTGTGGAACATCCATTGAACGATTTCTTCTTTTAACTTGGAAAAGGTGAAGGTCTAACTTTGTTTGTTTTGTTCCTCGAAGCTCGGGCAAAAATCCAGAAGGCCATCGCTTTCAGTTGGCTTACTTAGGTGCTGTTCACCCCTAACTTTGATCATATGCTTAAGGATCTAACATTGTATGAGTAAGTTACAACCTTGAAAGTATTTGAATGGTTTCGGCAGAGGCTCAAGGCTCGGTACAAGTCGGCTAAGATAATTGGGGTTAGGTCAAAGTATTTAGTTTCTTCTTGTTGGGTTATGTCGTAGAAGATGGCATGACAACTAAAATGACTCGGGTGTCTATGGCTAAGGACCGATCTTTGGGAAAAATCATGGTTCCTAGAAAGCAAATGGCGAAAGCTAAAGGTCTGGTGGCCGTCCATTCGGAATAAGTCTTGAACTCCCTAGGATGTTGCACAAATCCACTTGGGCTTCCAAACCTTTTGTATAACTCTCTAAAGGGTATGGTTGGACCATGGGCCCAATTGGCGCAGTTTAAGAAAAGCATTTTCCAAATTTAGGAGTAGGTAGGTTTTTCTGGGATTAAGGTATTTTGGTCGGGCTTACTTCTTCTTTTCAATCCCGAGCCTACGCTAGTTAACACATCCCTGAACTCCTCTAAGGTAGGCATCATCTCGATGTTATCCCCAAATCGGAAAACCATCCTATCTTTGTCCCAAAACCCGATTATTACTTCTATTAATTCCTTGCAACCCGTCATAGCCATAATGGATGTCAGATTTTCTAAATGACATGAAATCCCTTTTTTCTCATCCGGGGATATTTGCCCCCACCAAATACGCAACAACTCTGGTGTAGTTAAAACCATGTCAAAATTCAAGTTGATCGACATCCACAAAATATAAGTTAAGGTTAATTTCCCCCCACTAGGCAATGGTTTAATTTATAGGCACATTACATGTTTCCAAATAGCACATAATATGAGATGCCATATTTTTAGGGTCATAGACCGTACTTGACATGGGGTAGTCTTCCTATTGGGTTTGGATACATCTAAAATATTCAAACCACCCGGTCTACTTCATATTCAGATTTGGCTTAGCTCTAACCTAGACATATGGAAGAGTGGGATTTTCGAATTGACCTTGAACCCGAGCGGACTACTCGGGATGAACCGTTGTAGGCCATTGGGTGACCGCACAACAACTTAACGTTCAACGTGTTCCAAAGAAATGGTGTTTCGGGTTTTTTAGTGAAGGCTAGACCGTGATCCTACGTGTCCCCTTTGAAACCATGCTTTTTGCCAAGAGTGGCGGAGTTTATGATATGAAATGAATGATAGTTCAAAATTGTGGAATTTTAAACACATAAGCAAATAATACAGTTAAAATCACATTATATTGAAACTCTAATGGTTAGAACCTAGGGTGCATAAAAGCTACTAAGAGTTTGTTGGTGCTCTAATTGAATTTTAGTATTTTAGAGTAGCCACATAATTTATTAAGGGAAATTAGGAAAAATCGGGTTTAAAGATTTTTTTCAAGCAATAGAAAATGTCATGTTGGATCAAAGTTCGAGGTAATGGTTCTGGTGATCCCCTAGGAAAGGTTTTACGCACCTTAGTATTAAAGATCCGTAGAATGCGATTGACCTACGAGCTTCAATGTGTAATTTTGTGATTATATGCTTAAAATTGTTTAAGTTCCCGCAAACTTGTCATTTATTCATATCATCAACTCAAGAAAAAATTTGGCAAAAAGTCTCCTTAAAAAGGGGTTTTTTGAAAATCTGTGTAAGTGTTCAACTCACTTTATTGCCAGACTAGGGCACACCCAAAATTTCTCCCGAGTAGAGTCGCTACTATTCTAGTTCTAATAAAATGAGTTTAACTCTTACGGGTTTTATTATACGTATATATAAAAATATGGATTATATCTCCGACTTTATACATACATACATATATATATATATATATATATATATATATATATATATATATATATATATATATAAAGAAAATTACAAGTTGTTAGTAAACTTTGGCCCAATAGGTTTCGTTTTTTTTTTTTTTTTTTTTTTGGTCCAACAAATTCTGGGCTTCCAGGCCCAAAGTAATCCATTTCATATCCAGAATCAGTCCTTTCAACTCATAAAAGTGTCCAAGTCTTTATTTGTTTAAAAAATAGCCCAAGTCTAAAAATTGATCCTTGTTGTTGCAAAAATGTGATTTTTGTTTGAAATCAACTTATTCCCACTCAGTTTCAGTTTAAAAAGAAATGTTGCACCGTTTGTTGGTTTTACCACAAGCTTATTGCTAAAAAGAAAAAAAAACTTGTCACCAATTATTCTGAAGAAATCACTTTTTGCTTTGATCCACCTTTAAACTCCATTTTTTATCATACACTTAACTGTAGTATTACCCCAATTTTAGGTTCAATTTCATGCAAAGTTGATCACTATCCGAGTTTGGAAATAGTTTAGCGACTTCCTAAAAATACTATGTGTTTTTCCTAAGTTCTAGCATGCATAAGGGTTTCATTATTTGCACATTCAGTACATATACAATATATATACATGCCAGGTATATATGAAATAGAGAAGAGAAGAAAGTGAATTTTTAACTGATGGGCCTACCCAAGTCCATCAGTGCCATTTTCACCCATGACTGGGCCTTCAACATATTAGCTTCCATTTCTCCTCTTTCGAACTCGATCAAATAAAAGGGGCTGGGCCTCTGGCCCAACAAGTTTAATGCAAGGGTGGCCTGAATAGCCAAGTTGAATTCACATGGAACACAAAGGGATAAAGATTAGTATTTGTCTATGTATTTGGACCAAGGCATATGCAATTCATATTTAAGCAAGTAAAATACAAAGAGGAAATCAAGCAACTACGTAGAACAAAATAAAACTGAAGAGATATGATAGCTTGAGCCGAAGGCCCAATATCAAATAACAATCAAGCAGAATTCATAGCCCAAATAGGCTTTTTTAAATAAGCAGGCCCAAATAATTCAGACTGGAAAAACCAAACCATAATTCACGTATAGGCCCATATGACAAAAACATTCAAGAGGGGTAAATTTGGCCCAAATCTTTATTCTCATGAAAAATTCCAGCATTCACCCAAAGTGGTATACGAAGTATACCTCTTATATACACCTTGGTGTATGCAGAGCTGGTATACTTCATACACTCCCTACCTAATTTATGATTGCTTGCAACACATAGAGGCAGAGAAGATACATAATTTTTGGGGGGGGGGGGGGGGGGGGGGGGAATTCAACCTTAGCAAAATGGCACTGCATAGTTCATGCACAGCAGTCCATAACCAATCTTATACTAACTTTTAAGACCTTTGTAAATGCCTTAATCATTTTACCAAAATATTCTCAACTCTAAATGTAACTCATAGACATGAACAAGTTTGACAAGTTAAACTAATGATAACATGATTCAAACCTTAGATTCACAGAAACTAACATATGGAGACCAAATAAGACAACTACCAAGTTATTTACAACAAACCAAATCTTGATTAACATATTTAGCCTATTTCCAACTTCATATTTCATTACAAATTCCAGACTCTAGCCTCTTAACTCATAACAGATTCCAACTATTGCATAAGCTAGAGTAATTGTCCACAGATTGCTTCAAACAAATAGAATTCAGCTTAATAAAGGGGGCACAGACTTTAAATCACTTATTTCTACATTGTCCTTAACATCTGGAGAGTCCCATATAACATGAACTCCTATGAGGGAACCCCAACAACCTAGAATAGAGAGATTAGGCTGAGTTAGCTAGAAATTCTAAGCCCATCATCCCTTTCTTAACCCTAGGTAAATCACACTCATAGTCATTCGTGCTAATGTCAATCTCCTTCAATTTAGACCTCCCAGTGCTTAAACTCATACACCAAACCTCAAACTATACATGTGATCCAGTATTTATACTTAGTCCTAGCTCAACAACACACAAGAGAAAGGTAGATATGCAGTCTTACCACTAACATGACATGAACATTTGACATAGACACAAGCAGACCAAACATTAGGCATAACATTTAAATCTCTTGAATATATAAACATACATGTTGACATTTTTATTCTAGCATGACTACTTAAAAGATCTGAACAAAGCATGATTTCATAATGGAACATGACAATATCACTACTTTTTTAGGTTTAGACAAGTATTACATAGGGATGTCCACTTAACTGATTCATATGATGCTCTTAAGTGATAATAATGAATGAAAACAAGCTTAAACTTAACAGACAATGATCATTTCATCATGCAATTATCATTTTTATCAGAGGTGAGCCTCAATATCCCTATATGATTCAATCAGGGTACTACACATATGCAAAAATACTAAAACTGAATCTAAAGTGCTTTTTAACCTTATTAAGCATATCCTGTGGTTTATAGGACCATACCAACTATACTAATAACAAATCATTTGCAAGTACTTCATGGATTGGTCAAGAACATTAGAGGAAACCAACAAATGGTCTGTTCAACTTACTAAGTCAAGCTAAATGCCACTTTAGTTCAATAAGCAGAGTTCAGGTCCTGGATAAGTTCAAGCAAGCATAAGTGTAAGTTAATAGCAAGGTTTAACAACAATGGCATACAAGCAATACTCAAACACTCTAAGATAAACATCATTTTTGGATACCACTATATTAACGGAGAACTAGTGTCATAACACATTTAAACATGCTCAAACACTATTATTAGAGACTCAACTATTATAACAAGGACTAACAAATACTTTTAATCATAGATAGGCCAACTGATCAACAAACAACCTGCTCAAATAGGCATTTAGTAACAAATTTGACTGAATAGCATGTTAAAAACACCCTAATCAAGTTTATTAATAGCATTTTATAACTCTAATCAAATAGCACAATCATACTAACATGTCTTTACCCTAATCATGCTCATTACATAACATCTACATAATAACCCCAACTAAGCAACATAAACATACTAACATTTTACCATTAATCATACTTATTACTATAATCCTAACTAAAAAAATAACATAACTTAATCCTAATCATGCTTACAACTAACACAGGACCATACCCATAGCATAAACAACAATTTAAACAAACAAAATAACTAAGGAAAGGGGTTTACCTCTTTTTGGTGCAGCTTTATCGAGATTTGAACTTAGAGACCCCCCTTTTGCTCGTCAAACCACGACTCAACCACACAGCAAATGGAAAAAATATTTAAAATTTAACTTAACTCAAAAATTGAAGTTTCAAAGCAAATTTTGCCAAAACTTAAAAGAAATCGAGTTTTTTGAGTGAATACATATATGTATATCCAATTCAAAGTCTCTCTCAAAAATGTGAGTTGGGGGTTCTTCATATAGAACCCCAAATTGAAACCAAACCCTAGAAAAATCGATGTGGGTCTGAACTCAGCACTGTGAGTAGTCTCCACTTCATCAACATTCAAAGGCCAAGATTAAAGTAATACAACGCATAAAGGGTCAGATTTAAGCAAGACCCCAACAGATCTCCATGGTTCTGGACCAGCCAATGATATTCGAGAATTCAAAATCACTTTGAGACAAATCCCATTAAGGGATTTGTACTCGTTGACCTAAATTATCAGAAAAAAAGTAAAAGAAGAAGAGAGATACACCGTGTTTGTTAAGAAAGTGGCGAAACAATAAATGTATGGCTCGATCTGGTCACACCAGACCTGGTAAAGGCGAGGTACACCTGTAAACTTGCAAGAAATTGGGAAGGTGATGCAATAGAGAGGCATTTCGCCTCGTGGCGGCACCTAGGATTTCAACGGAACCCTTGGTAAAAAACAAATAACCTATAAGGGGTTTGTTTGGCTGAAGGAGGGAATATATATATTTTGTTAATTGGGCCGGGTCTGTATCACACCCTAACCTTACTAGGGTGTGATGGGCACCCGACCCCATATTCGGAGCCGAGCGAACCCTTTGACTCTTATTACATACATACTCTTTTCAGACTTTCGAATCAAATGAACATGAAACACATAGCATGGCTTTCAGAAACTTTCTTTCTATCGTTCTCAAATCAAACAAAATCTGTAATCGTATAGAATCTGTAACACATCATAAAATGTCACATCGGCTGATGAAGCCGCTTACAAAACTGATGTTCTGTACCCATAACACTGTCTGCAAAGTCTCTAACACAAATCAGAAATCACAACTTATATACGCTCTGACGCGGCAACACTCCGGAAAGAAGTGGAGTTCGCCAATTCCGCTGAAACGCCTTCTAGCAAAATCTTCTTCTCATCTGGGTGTACCTGCGTGGCATGAAACGCAGCCCCCGAAGAAAGGGGGTCAGTACGAAGTATGTACTGAGTATGTAAAGCATGGAGTAATATGAACAAAATCACAACTGAATAAATGGTACGGAAGATTAGTACAGAAAGTAAGCACGATATGCAAAGTAATAAAAACACTTACAGGAAACACAACCATGCATGCCAAGAACGGTATCCGGCCCCTTGCGGGACCCGGGGAAACGTGGCGCCACCCTAACTTTGGCGCCACACACATCATACTCCAGAAGATCTACTCTGTAATCTCCGTCACACATAACACATCATAACATATACACGGTACCCCGGGAACCGGACAAATATACACGAGAACCCGGGAACCGGACACATCATACTCCATATACACGGTACCCCGGAACCGGACACATCTAACTCCGGAATTATATATGTGGAACCCGGCCCTCAAGCAAGGGACTCGGCGAACCATACGCACGATACATACCGGCCCGGGACTCGGCGAAAGAAGTAATGACACATGCACGAGTAGAGTAGTGAGAAACTAAATGCACATAAATCAAGACTCGATGGATGAGTACACTTACTGACCCCTGAAAGCTCAGAAATAAGTTTCGGGTCGATCCGACCTAGTATGAAAAAGTTACGAGCGTTTGAAGTACAGAACGTTCTATAAGCGTTTCAGAAGCCATTTTTGGAAAATCAAAACCATAATCATGTCAAAAATCTTTTGGATATCGTTATGGATCAAATCAAATAGAACTCTTGGAATCTTATGTATGTATCAAAACATATCAAAGGCTCGATGGAACAATCGAATGTGTTAACATTTGGAAGGTCAAAACTATAGTCATATCATTTGTCTCTCAAATACTATTCGAAAACATATTGGCCAAACTTCGGACATCATAGATTCACATCATCGGACATCATGGATACATATCAAAACCATACGGAACAGCTTATGGGAAGTCAAGAACGTTAGCCATCCTAGTGGCTCTAGGAATAAGGATCTTTCTGAAGTCATACATATACGTCATATACTTATTTCATAAGGATCATGCCAAAGAAGAAAAGGTTAAGCCTTACATACCTGCTCCACGTCCTATTAGCTACGCTTACTTATCCAAGCTTGCTAGTCTACATTCAAAAGAATTCACATAATCATTAGATTCGTCGTCATACACTTGCCTTAGTTTCTCACATAAATTCACTTTATAATCTACCGAAATTTCGGCAGCATTTCCCCTGTAAATACACCATCCTCGTGAATCTAACTCGGCCAATTTTAACAACAACAAACCCGAGAATTCAACTCGGCCAAAGTATCAACAATAATACCAACAATCATATCTCCAACTTCAACAATTATTTCCAAAATACATTCTAACATGATTCGAGAACACTTTAATCAATTCACACAATATTCAAACAACCCAATTAATGCACACTTCCACCCGAAATCTCACAACACCATCAAAGACAACCACACATTACTTTCTTCCAAATTTATGAACTTCACTAAAATCATTAAACTTTCATTTTCATTATAGAATTCATTACCACATCAATCAAAAATACTAGACAAAATTAATTCATCACCCTATACAACACAACACACACACGCGACCGAGCTCCACACCACACGGCCACCACTCCAACACACTAAATTCATGGTTTTCATTCATTTTACATCATGGAATCCACAACACAACAATCAAACCACTAAATAAAATTAATTCATCACTTCTATACCACACCACTTCCATTCGGCCAACACCTATACACACATATTTCATGAATTTAATCCCTTTTTACACACTCCAACATACATAAATCATCCATAACATAAGTAAAAGAGAGTTGAACACATACCTTTTCACTTAGCTCCTTCATTCGGCTAGACTTATAAGTTGCCCAAATGAATACTTTGCTTGTTCCAACAACCACTCCATGTTGTTAAGGGCGTTCCAATTGGTAGAGAAGCTAGAAGAAAATATTTTTTCTTGGTCAATTTTCCATGGCTAAATTTTGGGAGCCATGGCCGACCCTTGCTCTTCTTTCTTCTTCTCCTTTTCTTTTTCTTCAAAGTTCTAGAATTTGGTGTGTGAAATATGACTAATATGTCATATATATACATACATATAATTCACCCATGTGGGCCAAGCCTACCTTGGCTTGGACGGCCACATGGCCAAAATGGGCTATTCAAGAATTTTCTTGAATTTTGGGTGAAATTCCCATTTTTCCCCTAACCTTCCACAATTTTACCATGAACCATTTTGTGAATTTCCCTTTTTACCCTTGGCCTTTCTCAATATTTTCACAATAATAATATTCATACCAACTTGTACATTAAAATAATTTTGGAAGATAGCCTTGCCTTTAACTTCCCACGACCACCTTGAAATATCGTAATGTATAAAATACGGGATATAACAGTCTGGCCCTATTTTGGGCTGGACTCAGCCTATTCTGAAAAGAAATAAAGGGATAGCCCACTTGGTGCATATGTATATCTAATATACATATGTGTATATTTATACACGTGTGTATATATGTATACATATGTGTATCGACAAGCACAAATGCACTGATTAACAAATAGCCGAATTTAAATAATGTTCATTAATTGAACATTTAAATTGGGACCACATAAAAAATGAATTTGCTAATTAGAAACTAATTTTGCAAAAGTGATCTTAATTGAATTAAGCCATGAGATTGGGTATTTCAAGTATGGCTATAACTGGCTAACAATTGATTATTTCAAAAGCAACCAACATTAGACATGTGGTAAACAAATTTATGGAATTTAATCACAATTAAACATTTGATTAATTATGACTTAATTCTAATAAATCGTACAAATGCAAAAAAATAAGAACTGAGAATGGGTAAAAATGATTAATTCACTTAATTAGCCAAATTCCTTGAATTAAACAGAGTAAAATACTTGCTAATTGATAATTTAATAATTTAAATAATTAAATAATTGTTGTAAATTTCTTTTCTCTTAGTTAATTTAGCAAAAGTCATAATTGTTGCAATAAATGTGTAAATTAATTTCTAAATGACTTATAATATTATAGGAATTATTTTACCAATTAAGAATGGTCAAATATTATCTAAATAATTTTATAAAATCATTTTGACTTCTAAAAAATATACATTTCACTCTGTTTGATATCTAAGAACTCAGGGTAATTAAAATAAATTATGAAAGATCAAAAATTAGGTTTCAACGAGTATTTCAATGGAGTAGTGAAAGTTATCACTATGGCCAAACGGTAGCTTATAATTGATCTTAAATACTGAGGTTCACTTTCACACACACACACCAACTGGCCTCCTTTTGTCAATTGCCTTTTATGTCGTTTGGTTGGTGAGGCGTGAACAATTTTATCTAATGTCTGGTATTTTTTTTTTTTTTTTTGGAATTAGTAGTTTCAAAATTATTTATATTATAATTGTAAGATTATTTTCATATCATATTTATGTGAAATGATAATTCCGAAATAAAATGATGAAATGACACATTTATCATTCTCATTTCTTCAAAGATTTTCTCCCCATTTCTTTTAAGAAAAATAGAGTTAAATTGGAGTTATTTATCCCAAGGCAGAAAGAATGCTAAACAGAAGCTTCTGCCCTGTCTTTTGAAAATTATGTCAATCTATAGCGAGTGAATGTAATAAAAGAAAATACTAAGACCAATTTTAAAACGGTAAAAGCTTACCATTATATTACTCCATAATTTCCAAATATTCTAAAATGATTATAATTTCTCGATAAGTTTTCTTTCCTGCGCTATCTAAGTTTTAAGTTGTCACAAGAAGAGAACACATAAATCATGAGAAAATGATATTTTTCCTTTTGTTAGTTTAAATGGAATATTTTTTTATAAGATGTTTATTTTAATTATTTTCTCAAACACAAATGAAGATTCAATGCTTCACGGTTCATTTAATCATGTTTGTCTATGCTAACAAACATTGCCTAACATTTTTACACGCCCCAAAAAGAGAAAAAAGATACTCAAAAAATATAAAAATTTTACCCTTTTGTCACAAGTTGTTTGACATTACTATTGCCTGGAAAACTAAAACATTGCTTCATTAACTACATATTTTTCGGAGATGTTCTCAACATTTAAACTATTTCATCAAGTTCAGATTATAAATTTTTTATGTAATTTTTAAGTGTGTGTGTGTATATATATATATGCACACAAAAAATTGATTGACTAGCCGTGTAGTACGCCTGGCATTATTTTTTTTTTTAGACGAATGAGTATAAACTACAACTTACATTGTTCGTTATGCATAGAGAATTTTATAAAGTATGCGTGCATCAAATTTTAAAAAATAAAATATTATACTAATAATATCCAAAAAAGAAAGTTAATTTGTTAAACATTAACGAAATGACTAATAAACTCATTTTATAAAAAGTTGCCGGCCACTGCCTATGTGGGTCCCAAAGGGAGCTGCTTATGCAGTCTCGCGAAAACGTGAATATCTCTCTACTCTGATGTCGTATCGATGAACGAGTTAATGCGTTGGAAACTAAATTTGTAGACCTTCAATTTGGTGGGTGGATCATCCCGTAACTCCAAGTAGATTGGGAGAAAAGCTCAGTGGCAACCGACCCAAATTTCAACAAACTTATGAACGTAACTTGTGACGACTTTTGTGGACTTCCGTTTTACAACTCACTTGACTTCAAAACTTAACATAAGACTATTATACAATTCAAATACCTCATAACATGGCCTTCTTAGCATGTTAAGCAGTCCTAGTCTTACCCCAAAACTTCGGGTTATAACATGCTCAATCTTGCCGACTTTCGACGAAACTTATTCTCTTCGATTCGTTTAACTTCTAAACCTTCCAACCTTCTTGGTACTTGCTGATCATGATCTTAAATCTTTGTAACCTCCAAGGTATCATGATTAACTTACTTTATATAATTTCAAAGATGATCTCATTTCCAAGCTTTTGTCAATTGACTTACGACGTACTTGACATATGAAAATGCGGGATATAACATCATTCCCCCCGTTGGAACATTCGTCCTCGAATGTTGAACTGATGTGCTTACTAGCCTTATATCTTATCGGCACATATGAACACTTTAGTATAGTCCGTGCCATCTAAGAAACCGTTCTGTAAACCAATTCAGAACTCAAGGCATTCCCTCATTTAGGCTTCTTCCATTCATTAGAACTAATCGTTGGGACTCTCCCAAACTTATAACTATTACTGCCTTCTGTCAACTCTTTCCTTTTAACTCTTGTAGCCAAATTCTACACCTCACTTTACGAATGTAAACAAGACTATAACAAGCTGTTTCGCTAAGCATCTATATGTATACTAAAGCTCCTTACTTGGTAATTTGTCGAACTTACGACTACTGCTATATTCTACTTCATAGCCCAGGTTATCTATCCTTAGGGATTTACTACATCTGGGTAGCTCACACTATATCATAACTCTTACTTCGGTTTATCATTACTGAGGTCTGTTATTCGACTCGAGGTTACTTTCACCGTATTTATCTTACATGTATAAATCTATGCCCTTCAATGCTATCTCATAACAATTCATCTTAAGGGTAACATTCTAACCTCATATACCTTTATGAAGTTTTTATCTTCCTGCTATACCCCCTGATTCTTAGCTGTTACACCTCGGAAAAATTTTCCATTGTTGCATAGTGAATAGACTAACGAAGGGCACAAAGTATGCAATGTTTCGATAAGTAAGAAATAGCATTTGATGACCCTAATTGAGATTTCAAAGACATTCGAAGTAAGAGAAGAAAGTTGCCAAAGAAGGCAAGGTACACGTTATGTATCGAAAAGGATTTATGAGTACCGAAGTAATGATGACTTAATGATGTTTTGGAGAAGAGTTATAATGCCCCTTAGATTGTTAATGAGGTGCTAACCAAGTGTTAACAAGGTTCCATAAGGATTGGAGATCAAACGAGTCGACGAAAACGAGTTCGGAAAAGCTGGGCATTATACGGCCCAACATACTGGCCGTATAAAATATACTGGTCGTATGTTAGGACATATATTCTGTCCAGAATGGCAACCTCACTGGACCAAATCTACGGCCAGACATACGGTCCATATAAATTATACGGACCGCCTGTTGGTCCGTGAAATCAAAACGGGACAGATTGTGAATTATTAAAAAGCGGACCAAGTTCATTTCATCTTCACTCCCCTTCTCTCAAGAACTCTCTAGAACATTTCTCCACACCTCTCCTATAAGAATTCAAGAGATATTAATGATCAACTTCATCAAACCAAGAGAATCAAGTGTAAGAAACTCATTAAGGTTCATCCAAGACAAGAAATCCAAGGGGAAATGGAACTAGGGTTTTGCTCAAGTGAAGTTTTTCCACCCAAAGTCCATTCCTAAACCATATAAGGTAAGTTTTATGGTCATTCCATGTTGTTTAAAGTATTGAGAGGTTGAAGGACACGGATTGTAGAAGAAGATAGAAAATGGGTCATGAATGTGAGAATAGTATCATTTTGAGTAGTAGCTTGGAATAAGTCATGATTCTTGATATGTTATGATAATAATCATGTTATAAATGACATTAATAACATGGGGTAGACATTGTATATGAGTGAATGTAATAGTGTGCCATGACCATGGATATGGGTGATTTGAAGCAAATTGGGAAATATGGATAATGTAGGTGAATAAAGACTATTGCTATGATGTTGTGAATGTTATTATAGAATCATGCCCAATTTTCTCTAGCCTTAGTCAAGTATACTAAGCTATCGATTTTCTAATGTTAGTATAAACTCTAATGAAGGTAGAAACATGAGCATTGAAGGAGAACGTTCAAGTGATAGAATAGCTAAACGAAAAGGTATGTAAGGCTAACCCTTCTTTCAATAAGGCATGGTTTTTTGGCTATATACCTATCCTTTCACAAGTTTATGATGTCTTCCAAATGATTCTATCTTTAAAAACTACTAAAGCTCATGATTCTCGTTATGAGTCGATTCTACTAGAATTCCTTATATGATGAGTGATCCTCTAAGGATAGATGCAATGAAACAATGATAGTAATAATGCCAAAGACTCTTATGAGCTCTTATGTATATGTGTCTATATACGACTATTATGTAATACCGAGCTTACATGGCCGGGTATGATATGTATTGCACGCACACCACTGCAGTTGGGTATGGATAACCCTGAGCCTTGGTAGGGCCAGGTATATATAATCACCGAGCCTTGCCATGGCCGGGTATGTGAAACACCGAACCTTCATGGTCGGGTATGCTATGAATACGATTATAAATATGAATATGGATATGAAAATGTATATAAATACGGATACGAATACAGATGCGGATATGGATGTATGTATATGTACATGTGTATGTACATAAACACGCATTAGAAATGGAAGGTCCGTATGAAAGACAAGTAAGTGTTTATGACGATGGTTCTACTACCTCCCATCTTATGCTATTTCTTATGTTGTCTCTTATGCTTCTATAATGATGTTGATTATGCTTTACATACTCAGTGCATTCTTCGTACTGACGTCCTTTTGTTTGTGGACGCTGCGTCATACCCGCAGGTGGCCAGGGAGACAAGCTTGATCCAGAGCTTTATTACTCAGGGACTACGTAGCGGAGCTCTATTTCCTTCGGAGCTACAACTTTTGGTATCTATTCTTTTGTGTACATACTTATGGGCATGCCGGGGTCCTGTCCTGCCTATATGATGTGACATACTCTTCTTAGAGGCTCGTAGCATGTGTATATGGTTAGATGTATTTATCATTGTCGGCTTATATTTTGTATATCATTTTGTTAGCCTCGTCGGCTTATGTATATGGATATGGGGGCATAGTTGTTGATGGTGATATAGATGTATTGTTGCCCAATGGGATTATTATGAATGATGGATAGAAAGTATGATTTAGCTATGTGGCTTACCTAGATGTAAATGTGAATGCATTATAAGAGGTGCCCGGGTGGGTTTGCACCGGGTACCCGTCATGGCCCTCCGGTTGGGTCGTGACAAAAGTGGTATCAGAGCAGTTCTGTCCTAGGTGTGTCTACGAGCCGTGTCCAGTAGAGTCTTGTTTATGGGTGTGTTACGCACCACACTTATAAACAAGAGGCTGCGGGCATTTTAGGAATGAGTGACCTTCTTTCTTCATAAGATCATGCGATAGAGCCATAATATAAGGATCTCTCTTTTCCTTAACTATGTATTGCGTATTTCAGAGATGCCTGTGAAGAGAAAGGCTACTACAGCCCAAAAGGGCAAGACAGTGGCAGGAAAGCGGACTGAAAGAGCACCGCCAACGGTTGTAGAGGAAAGTGAGTCTCATAATGCGACTCAATCTTAGTCCTCTCATTCAATGCCTATTTCTGAGGAGCATGAGGGAGCCTCAGCCCCAGCTCCAGGACCTCTAGCTCTTCCACCGGATGCTTCAGGCCAAGATGTAAAAAAGGCCATTCATTTTCTTACTCAGTTGGTTGCTACCCAGACTCAGCGGCAAGGTACAGGGAAAGGTGATAGGGATGTTAGTGCAAGGGCTTGTGATTTTATTAGCTTGAACCCTCCGGATTAAACCCGGATGAGGACCCTCAGAATTTTATTGATGGGATGTTGAGGACACTTCGGTTGATACATGCTTCGGACATCGAATCGGTGGAGTTAGAATCCTATAGATTGAGGGATGTTGCGGTTCATTGGTACACGGTTTGGATAGCTTCATGGGGAGTCAATGCGCCTCCCTCGGTATGGCAAGAATTTGTAGATGCTTTCCTCTGATATTACCTGTCTCCAGAGGTTCGGCGAGCTAGAGACGATAAGTTCTTGAATTTGAGGCAAGGAATTGTGAGTGCTCTAGAGTATAGTCTCCGCTTCAATTCTTTGGCTAGGTATGCTTCGGCCGTGGTAACGGATATGGGTGACCGAGTGCACCGACTTTTTAGAGGCCTAGGGCCACATTTGATAGATTGGTGCTTGACTGCGTCCCTTCAGGATAATATGGATATTTCACGCATTCAGGCCCATGCTCAAAATTTAGAGGAAAGCCAACAACAACAAAGAAGTGAGAGTGAGGATGATAGAGGGTATAACAAGAGGGCTAGATCTTCGGGTCCGATGAGTGAGTTTAGAGGCGGGCACAGACAACAGTTTTCTAGGCATTCAGGCCATTATATGACCAGTGCGCCTCCACGGTTTTCAGAATAGAGATTTGATAGATCTACTCATTCTGGGCCGAGTCAGAGTTTTTCCAGTTCACAGTTCAGAGGTGATTCGGGTCAGGCGAGGCCACCCATGACACGATGTTCCCAGTATGGGAAGTTACATTGGGGCCAGTGCCGATTAGGCTCAGAAGTTTGCTATGCATGTGGTCGACCAGGCCATATTATGCGAGATTACCCCTCGGTTGGTGGTAGAGGTAGGACCCAGCCTTCAGGGTCGGTAGGCGGATCTTCATCATCTATACACCCTATGGGACCAGGTTCACATGCGCCAGTCAGTCATGGTAGAGGCAGGGGGAAAGTCCCCAGTTCTAGCGGTCCTCAGCACCGTATCTATGCTTTGGATGGGCGCCAAGATACTGAGTCTACTCCTGATGTTGTCACAGATATATTATCGGTATTTTCTCATGATGTATATGCTTTGATAGATCCGGGCTCCATATTTTCATATGTTACTCCATACATTGTCGGTCGGTTTGGAGTCAAACCGGAGTCGATCAAACCTTTTGAGGTGTCTACACCCGTTGGTGAATCGGTAATAGCTAGCCGAGTATATAAAAATTGCATAGTTGTGATTTGTGACCATCGGACTATGGTCGACTTACATGAGTTAAAAATGGTGGATTTTGATGTTATCATGGGTATAGATTGGTTGGCTTCTTGCTATGCCAATGTTGATTGTAGAATGAAAATGGTTCGTTTCCAGTTTCCGGGAGAACCAGTTTTAGAATGGAAAGGGAATAGTGCGTCACCAAAAGGTAGGTTTATTTCCTATCTAAAGGCAAATAAAACGATCACAAAAGGTTGCATTTATCATCTAGTTCGGGTTCAAGATGTAGAAGCTGAACCGCCAACTTTTCAGTCAGTTCCCGTGGTGAATGAGTTTCCGGATATATTCCCGGAAGAGCTTCCAGGCCTTCCTCCGGAAAGAGAGATTGATTTTGCTATTGATGTGTTGCCAGACACTAAGCCTATATCTATTCCACCTTATAGAATGGCTCCCGCTAAGTTGAATGAGTTGAAGGAGCAATTGAAGGACTTACTTGAGAAAGGCTTTATTAGGCCTAGTTCTTCCCCGTGGGGAGCACCCGTGTTATTTGTACGAAAGAAAGATGGCTCCTTACGAATGTGCATTGACTATCGGCAACTGAATAAGGTGACGATTAATAATAAATATACTCTTCCGAGGATTGATGACTTATTTGATCAATTACAAGGCGAAAAATGATTTTCGAAGATAGATTTGAGATCCGGGTATCATCAAGTGAGAGCTAGGGAGAAAGATATCCATAAGACAGCTTTCAAAACAAGATATGGCCATTTTGAGTTCCGGGTAATGTCATTTGGGCTAACTAATGCACCGGCAGTATTTATGGATTTGATGAACAATGTGTTTAGGCCCTTCCTGGACTTAATTTGTGATTGTATTCATCGACAATATCCTGGTGTATTCTAGGTCCGAGGCAGAACATGTGGACCATTTGCGTACTGTCCTTAGAGTTCTTCAAACTCGAGAGTTATTTGCCAAATTTTCTAAGTGTGAGTTTTGGTTGAACTCAGTGACATTTTTGGGGAACATTGTTTTAGCCGATGGTATTCGGGTAGATAGCCAAAAGATTGAGGCTGTGAAGACTTGGCCCACGACTCCTACGGAGGTCCGTAGTTTTCTGGGCTTAGCAGGTTATTACAGGATATTTGTAGAAGGTTTTTCTTCTATTTCTGCACCACTCACAAAGCTGACCCAGAAATCAGCAAAGTTTCAATGGACAGATGCTTGCGAACGTGGTTTCCAAAAGCTAAAGGATAGGTTAACTTCTGCCCCAGTACTGACACTTCCAGAGGGATTGGAAGGTTATGTTGTTTATTGCGATGCTTCAGGCATTGGGCTAGGCTGTGTATTGATGCAACATGGTAAGGTGATTGCGTATGCTTCAAGGCAATTACGAAAACATGAGAAAAATTATCCAACCCATGACCTTGAATTGGCTGCAGTGATTCATGCATTAAAGATGTGGAGACATTATTTATATGGCGTCCACGTGGATATTTACACCGATCATAAGAGCCTTCAGTATATCTTCAAGCAGAAAGAGTTGAATTTGCGGCAACGACGATGGTTGGAATTTCTAAAAGATTATGATGTTGAAATCCTGTATCACCCCGGAAAGGCAAATGTTGTGGCTGATGCTCTTAGCCGTAGATCTATGGGAAGTTTTTGTGATGTTCATCCAGAGAAAAGAGAAATGGCTTGTGAGCTCCAGCAGTTAGCTAGCCTATGAGTTCGAGTAGTGGACTCAGGTAGCATGGGAGCCACCATTCAGAATTCAGCAGTCTCGTCGCTAGTAGTGGAAGTGAAGGAGCGATAATACGAAGATCCCATGCTAATGCATTATAGAGATACACTCCCTCAGAAGGAGAAGTCATATTTGAGATTTCAGGAGATGGAGTTCTCCGATGCCGAGGCAGATTATGTGTTCCTGATGTGGCAGGATTACGCCACCAGATATTGAGAGAAGCCAATTGCTCCCGTTATTCTATCCATCCCGGAGCAACGAAAATGTATCATGATCTTAAATCTATATATTGGTGGAATGGGATGAAGATGGATATAGCGAAATTTGTAGCTCAATGTCCCAACTGTCAACAAGTGAAAATCGAGCACCAAAAGCCGGGCAGATTGTTGCAAGCTATAGAAATTCCAACTTGGAAGTGGGAAGTAATTAACATAGACTTCATTACAAGCTTACCCCGTTCTCGGCGTAAGTATGATTCTATATGAGTGATTGTGGATAGACTCACGAAGTCAGCTCATTTCTTACCAGTCAGAACTACATATGTGGCAGAAGATTATGTGAAGCTTTATGTTAAAGAGATAGTGCGACTTCACAGTGTTCCAGTATCTATTATCTCTTATAGAGGAACTCAGTTTACAGCTAATTTTTGGAAATCCTTCCAAGAGGGTTTGGGGACTCATGTGAGCCTTAGCACGGCATTTCACCCACAGAGTGATAGACAAGCTGAACGTACCATTCAGACTCTCGAGGATATGCTACGAGCATGTATGTTGGTTTTTGGAGGTAATTGGGATGATCACTTACCAGTTATTGAGTTTCTTATAACAATATTTATCATTCTAGCATCCAAATGGCACCATATGAGGCTTTATATGGGCGAAAGTGTAGATCCCCAATTGGGTGGTTTGAACTTGGTCCAGTAAGCCATAGAGAAATTTTAGCTCATACAAGTTTGGTTATTAGCAGCCCAAAGTCGTCAAAAGTCCTATGCAGATAATCGTCGATGGGACTTAGAGTTCCAAGTAAAATATTGGGTATTCTTAAAGGTGTCGCCAATGAAGGGCGTTATGAGATTTGGCAAGAAGGGGAAGCTTAGTCCCCAGTACATTGGGCCTTATGATATTATACGCAAGGTAGGCGAGGTGGCTTACAAATTAAATCTATCTCCTGATTTGGAGTCAGTCCATCCATTTTTCCATGTCTCAATGCTTCGTAAGTGTGTCGGATATCCTACTAGGATCGTACTAGTAGATGATGTTCAAGTAATAGAAAATTTGACTTATGAAGAGGTACCCATCGCCATATTAGATAGGTAAGTACGGAGGCTTAGAAACAAAGAAGTGGCCTCAGTTAAGGTTTTGTGGAGAAACAACAACCGAAAATAAATGACTAGGGAAGCGGAAGAAAATATGAAGTCCAAGTATCCGCACTTATTTCAACCCCCGGAAGAGATCCAAGATGAGACATCAAGATCATGAGGTATGTATGTTTTCTTCTTACGCATTTTGGTCGTGTATGGCCAAACTCTATTGTTATTATCTTGTGGCCTTGTGAGGCATTGTTATTATGGGATGTTGTGACAGGATGGTAGTGCTCTATTACAGGAGAAACTCTAGCGAAATTTTTATAGAATTCCCAAGCACTTAACAATCGAGGACGAATGTTCTTAAGGGGGGAAGAATGTTACACCTCAGAAAAAATTTCTGTTGTTACATAGTGAATAGACTAACGAAGGGAACAAAGTATGTGATGTTTCGATAGGTAAGAAATAGCATTTGATGACCCAAATTGAGATTTCAAAGACATTCGAAGTAAGAGAAGAAAGTTGCCAAAGAAGCAAGGTACACGTTATGTATAGAAAAGGATTTACGAGTACCAAAGTAATGATGACTTAATGATGTTTTGGAGAAGAGTTATAACGCCCCTTAGATTGTTAATAAGGTGCTAAAAAAGTGTTAAGAAGGTTCCATAAGGATTGGAGATCAAACGAGTCGAAGAGAACGAGTTCGGAAAAGCTGGGCATTATATGGCCCAACATACTGGTCGTATGTTAGGACATATATTCTACCCAGAATGGCAACCTCACTGGACCAAATCTACAGCCATACATACGGTCCATATAAATTATACGGACCGTATGTTGGTCCGTGAAATCAAAGCGGGACAGATTGTGAACTATTAAAAAGGGGACCAAGTTCATTTCATTTCATTTCATCTTCACTCCCCTTCTCTCAAGAACTCTCTAGAACATTTCTCCACACCTCTCCCACATGAATTCAAGAGATATTAATGATCAACTTCATCAAACCAAGAGAATCAAGTGTAAGAAACTCATTAAGGCTCATCCAAGACAAGAAATCAAAGTGGAAGTGGAACTAGAGTTTTGCTCAAGTGAAGTGTTTCCACCCAAAGTCCATTCCTACACTATCTAAGGTAGGTTTTATGGTTATTCCATGTTATTTAAAGTATTGAGAGGTTGAAAGACTTGGATTGGAGAAGGAGATACAAAATGGGTCATGAATATGAGAATAGTATCATTTTGAGTAATAGCTTTGAATGACTCATGATTCTTGATATGTTATGATAATAATCATGTTATAAATGACATTAAGAACATGGGGTAGACATTGTATATGAGTGAATGTAATAGTGTGCCATGACAATGGATATGGGTGATTTGAAGCAAATTGGGAAATATAGATAATGTAGGTGAATAAAGACTATTGCTATGATGTTGTGAATGTTATTATAGATGTGTGGGAGTTGATATATGATATGGGGGAAGTTGTATAAATAAAGGAGATGCTACCCAATTTTCTCTAGCCTTAGTCAAGTATGCTAAGCTATCGATTTTCTAATGTTAGTATAAACTCTAATGAAGGTAGAAACGTGAGCATTGAAGGAGAACGTTCAAGTGATAGAATAGCTAAACTAAAAGGTATGTAAGGCTAATAAGGCATGGTTCTTTGGCTATATACCGATCCTTTCATGAGTTTATAATGTCTTCCAAATGATTCTATCTTTAAAAGCTACTAAAGCTCATGATTCTTGTTATGAGTCGATTCTACTAGAATTCCTTATATGATGAGTGATCCTCTAAGGATAGATGCAATGAAACAATGATAGTAATGATGCCAAAGACGCTTATGAGATCTTATGTATATGTGTCTATGTACGAATATTTTATAATACCGAGCTTACATGGCCGGGTATGATATGTATTTCGCGCACACCACTGCAGTTGGGTACGGATAACCCTGAGCCTTGGTAGGGCCAGGTATGTATAATCACCGAGCCTTGCCATGGCCGGGTATGTGAAGCACCGAACCTTCATGTCGGGTATGCTATGAATACGAATATGAATACGATTATGAATATGAATATGGATATGAAAATGTATATAAATACGGATACGAATACGAATCTGGATATGGATGTATGGATATGTACATGTGTATGTACACAAACACGCATTAGAAATGGAAGGTCCCTATGAAAGACAAGTGTTTATGACGATGGTTCTACTACCTCCCATCTTATGCTATTTCTTATGTTGTCTCTTATGCTTCTATAATGATGTTGATTATGCTTTACATACTCAGTGCATTCTTCGTACTGACGTCCTTTTGTTTGTGGACGCTGCGTCATACCCGCAGGTGGCCAGGGAGACAAGCTTGATCCAGAGCTTTATTACTCAGGGACTACGTAGCGGAGCTCTATTTCATTCGGAGCTACAGCTTTTGGTATCTATTCTTTTGTGTACATACTTATGGGCATGCCGGGGTCCTGTCCTGCCTATATGATGTGACATACTCTTCTTAGAGGCTCGTAGCATGTGTATATGGTTAGATGTATTTATCATTGTCGGCTTATATTTTGTATATCATTTTGTTAGCCTCGTCGGCTTATGTATATGGATATGGGCATAGTTGTTGATGGTGATATAGATGTATTGTTGCCCAATGGGATTAGTATGAATGATGGATAGAAAGTATGATTTAGCTATGTGGCTCACCTAGATGTAAATGTGAATATATGATAAGAGGTGCCCGGGTGGGTTAGCACCGGGTACCCGTCATGGCCCTCCGGTTGGGTCGTGACATTTGCTAATTGTATAATATACGAATACTTTACCAATACACAATCTTATATGCTGTAAATGATAACATATTTAAGTACCTTTCTAGTGCTAACTCAGGATCTTGACTTAAGTACTGCCGTCTCCCTGCCCTAACATCGGGCAATGTTGCGTTCTGTGTCCCGTAGTCCTACATTTCCTGATCCTGTATTTCTTGTGCCCTTGATCCGTAACTTGCCCTTGATGGGCCACTCTATTCGTATTTAGACCTCTGATATTCAAATGAATTACCTCCCATTTGGGATACGGACCGGCCCCTTCTTGCTGACTTCTTCTAGGATTTACTTGAGGACTCTTCATACTCACTAATTACTTTATTCCTCTTACCTTGTTGTTCACTCCGAACTTGTTCTATCTGTTGTTGTTTATGCTCCTCTAAGTTATGAGCGAAAGCCTGTATACGTGAAATATCCATATAATCATTCAAAGAGGCCATGGTGCATTCATCTATTAGATGCGGCTCAAGACCCGCTATAAATCGATGTACTCTAGCTCCCATAGTGTCCACAATCGACAGACTCTGGTTTATTGCTGAGCCTGAGCGGCGACTAACTGCGGCAATAACTATATTAATCTCCTGGTGTCTCGATCTGATGAAACTGAGAGAGGAACTGTAGATGTTAGGGCTCTATAAGGCTTCCCGGGTACTGGTTGAGTAGGGGATACTCTAGAAGGTGACTAGACTTGATTTCCAGATTGATCTACATCAGTCGGCAGCGGTCTACTCATACTTTCCCTCTCAGCTGTCTTAGCCTTTTGGCTAGCTCCAGCTTTTCCTGTCACATGCATATCTATATAACATAATCAAACACGAGTGACATCTAACTTCTTATGACTCAACTCTGTAGAATGATTCGGATCTGAAAGAAGGGTAACCAATTCCTAAATGCCCTGTAGCCTCCTGATTATAAATGTGGTGCACAATACATTTATAAGCAACTCTGTTAGACACGACTTGCAGGCTTCCTAGGACATACCTACTTTGATACCAAGTTTGTCACGACCTAAACCAGAGGGTCACGACCGACACCCGGTGCTTTGCTCAATCGAGCGCCATCATACTTTACTATTCACTATCATTAGACTTGTCATAAGCCGATTAGGCCATATTAATGAACATCCATAAAGCGAATATAAAAGCTTAACTCATGAAAGACAATCCAAAAGGATATATACGTATATTCGGGCTAATAAGGCCATCATGATAGACCAACTACTTAATAGGACCCATAAGGCCGACATAACCATAGTTATACACATGACACAGTCTGCAAAACCTCTAAGGAAACATGGTCATCATACATAAGTCAGGACAGGGCCCCCGACATACCCATAAGATAAAATAACATATACATAATACTGACTCAGTAATGCTCAGGAAGGAAATGGAGCTCACCAACGAAAGCTGATATCTGGAGGCAGTATACCGTGGAGGGTCCTCTACCAGTCTGCCTGAATCTGCGTGGCATGAAACACAGCGCCCAGGCAAAGGGACATCAGTACGGATAATGTACAAAGTGTGTATAAAAGAAATCAAACATAATAGTAAGACATCATAAAGGAGAGAGATACGAGTCAACCTGAACCTATAAAGTGCCACTGAGGGCCATGATATGCACAATGATCATACTTATCTATAATGTCACTCTATGAGACTATATCCACATCGTAACTCTAATTATTAGACTTCCTAATTGATCAGTAGTAACTGCTTGATCGGCCGTAGCTCGGTGGTAAATGCATAACTACCCGACCGACCGTAACTCGATGGTAGATACATAACTGCCCGACCAGCCGTAGCTCAGTGATAAATACATAGCTGCCTAACCGGCCGTAGCTCGGTGGTAAATAGGGATACATAACTTTCCAACTAGCCGTAGCTTGGTGGTAAGATAAAAGTACCATAACCATGTCTCTATAGATACCGTATATGCGTATACAATGTCATTTAATCACCTATTGATACATATCTAATGCATGTGACTCATAAGAATACATTTCTGAACCTTTCGGAGTGACATAAGGTTGTTACACCTCCGATTATAGTTATGTACTATCAAGCCATCATGTGTTACATTATCATCCCAAGAAGGATCACAATAGACATGAAGGATAAATCTTTATGACATGAAATTAATCCCAACCCGGGACAAACAAGAGTCAAGAACATATTTAACTTAACATGAATGAAGTCATATTGATAAACTTTAATTTACATTTCGTTTACTTGGAACATGCCAAAAGAAAGAAGAGTTTAGCCTTAACATACCTTCATCGTCCACTTAACGACTCAACGTATATCTTGCGAAGCCTTTCGATCTACAATAAGGATAATAGAACCTTTGGTTAATATCATGAAAGGACTTAGTTTCATTTCTAAGCTAACAACTTGTCTATAGGGATTCAGACAACATTTCCCCTATAATTGTCATTTCCTCCGATCCCAAACCACAACAACAACCAGAACAACATCATTAACGATATCATTATACAACATGATGAGCGGCAAACTTGGATTGGAACCCATTTAAGCCCTTATACCCCTCTTTTATCTTGAATTCAACATGACAACATAATTAGCATGATAACCAAAATATTCATGAAATTTTCCATCCTTATATCCATCATAGACAACAAGAAAATAGTCCAACAATTTCATAACTTCAACAAAAGCAACCTTCATGTAGTTTATGACTTCTTTTTTTTCAACTCACTTATATACACTTAGATAAACTTAAGCAAAATAAAAAACACGATTTACTTACCTTATACAGCAAAAAAAAATGACATCCAAGTCTTCTTTCACTTGGAATCACCCTCAACACCATTACAGCTTCATACAAGAGTCACCCTTTACCTTTCGCTAACTTTTGGTTTTGAACTTGGTATAAACACTTGGCTTCACCTTTATATCTTCAAGAACTGATAAAAGGGTTTGTAAGGGGTGTGGGGACAAAGTCTGGGCAGAAAATGATGAGAAATGAGCCCTCAATTCATTTTATAAAAAGTTAAGTCGGCCACCACCTTTGTGGGTTCCAAAGGGAGCTGCTTGCTCAGGCTCGCAAAAACGTGAATATCTCTCTACTCTGACATCGTATCGACAAACGATTTAATGTGTTTGAAACTAGACTCGTAGACCTTCAATTTGGTAGGTGGATCACTCCGTTACTCTAAGTATATTGGGAGAAAAGATCAATGTCATCTGACCTAAATTTCAGCAAACTTATGAACGTAACTTGTGATGACTTTTGTCGATTTCTCTTTTACAACTAGCTTGACTTTAACACTTAACATACGACTATTATATGATTCAAGTACCTCAGAAAATGACCTTGGTATCATGTTAAGCACTCCTAGTCTTACCCCAAAAGTACGAGTTATAACATTCTCAATCTTGCATACTTTCGACGAAACTTATTTTCTTCGATTCGTTTAACTTCTAAACCTTCCAAACCTATCGGTACTTGCGGATCATAATATTAAATCTTTGTAACCTCCAAGGTATCATGATTAAATTACTTTACATAATTTCGAAGATGATCCAATTTCCAAGCTTACATCAATTGGCTTATGAAAATGCGGGATGTAACACAAACCAACACAACATGTTGATGAAAAGATTCAAATTTAAATATTGTTAACAAATGATTAGATAAAAATAAATATTCTTGGTAACAAAATCCAAATAAATCTCAATTTTATCTGTTAAAATTTCAAAGTTTCACATTGAACAATTAAAGAGCTGTTAATTAGAGAAATTTCAATTTTTGTGGTGAACTTAGTAGCTAAGTTGGTTGGCTACCTGATTTTCACCTTGTTCGTGAGGATTCGATTCTCCACCTTGTAATTCCCTCTCCCATTCCACTTTCCCTCCCCCCCCCCCCCCCCATGTAATAAAAATAATTGTTTTTAAAAAAATCAATTTTGTGTGCAATACATGTTTTAATTAAGGTAACTGCAAATGTGGTGTATTCTCCCATTCAAATTATGCATAGTGACATGTTTCTTTTAATTGACATCATCACAATGCATAATTTCTTAAGCGCTTTAAGAGGACCTTAAAATTTTTTAAATTTACCGAAATTGGGTGTGACGCCTTAAGTAATACAGAACTAAAATAAGAGTAAAAATAAGGTATATGAAGAAGTTATAGTACATGTCACATCACCTTCAAAAAAAAATAGTCTAGGGGGTTTTATATTATCAAAAAAGGCTTGAAAGTGGCTTGATATTTTTAAAACACCCTATAGTAGATAAAACAATAAAAGACAAATATTGGAGTAAATTTGGAAGAGTTAACCTTTAGTTGGCAACCCGTAGTTGTAAGGTAACCAAGGACTCTAACAAAAGACTA
Organism: Lycium barbarum; assembly: GCF_019175385.1. Taxonomy (NCBI): domain Eukaryota; kingdom Viridiplantae; phylum Streptophyta; class Magnoliopsida; order Solanales; family Solanaceae; genus Lycium; species Lycium barbarum. The sequence goes on from NC_083347.1 coordinate 36,094,786, forward strand.
CAAAAAGTTAGGTTAGCCCTTATAATATATAGTAATAATATTTTAGGATGAATATTCTCATTTTTTTGGTTCGATAGATTAAAGAAAGTTTCCCTACGTACTCATAATTGTGGTCAAGTGTTTATTTAGGGAGAATAAATAAATATTACAAAATATATATATACTTTTAAGTTATACAGTATTATTTTATTGGGAATGTATGAATGTGTCAATAGGTACTTGACTGGAAGGGTTTAGTTTTGCCTCTCTGGGTGAGAATTTTTGGATTATGGTGTGATTAGAGTTTTTGGTCAAGCTGGTCAATAATGCCTATCGGGCCTAAGTAGGAAGAGATAAATGCTTTAAGTAGCACCTTTTGTATACGGTATAAACAGAGTTAAAATATTTAGATCCGTCGATGGAAGATCAGAGCAAGATATGAGAATTGGCTGCGAGATGTAACGTCGGTTCGGGTTCGACCAGTCACACTGAATAAAGCCTAAGGTATCACATATCAGAGGGGCTCTAGTTGACACGAACACGAGAAATCCGACCTCTAACGGATATCTCGCTACCCGTTGCGGCGACCGTCACGCCATCAGCCGTTGAGGCGCCCTAGATTGTCAGAATCATTCTCTCTTTAACAGAATTAGTTACCATTGATAACGCCAAAATCCACTCCTCAAAGAAAAAGTGTACATGGTCGTATGTAATATAATTTACCTAATTATGAGTCGGGGTCGATCCCACAGGGAACAATATACTAGGCGATTAAGAAAGTAAGGAACTTTCACTTCTAAGCTAAGCCAAACGATAGATAATATTTTGGTTTTTGAAAAAATTATAGCTTATGCGGAAATGTAAACTAACCTAGAAAGCAAGTGAAATGATCAATAGCCACAAGCATGGATAATAGGAGATTACACTCAAGTAACGATCCAACGTATGTTACAATTTTACAACTAAGAACGAGGTTATGTTAATAGATAATGATTTCTAATTTCATCGAAAGTCTCTCAACCAAATCAATGAATTTCACTCTATGCTTTCTCAAGCCTTAGAGTGTGATATTAAACACAATCAATTCAACCACAAGTGACTTTCCTCTCTCGAGCTCAAGTCATTAGATGAGGGTGATGCCTCAAATCCTTGTTAACTAATCTTTCCCAAATCGATTTTCCTCTCTCGAGCTCAAATCAAATTAAATGGGGGAGTCCTAGGGTTAGCTAATCCCTTTGGAAACATTCAAGAATGAGATTAATTAAAGAAACAATAACCCACTTCATTAGGAATAAAATCATTCAATACATAAGTAAAACAAGAGTTTCAAACCAAACTTTAATCAAGAATATTTTCATAAACAGGATTCAAGTAATGGAATAGAAAGCTACACACCTAGATAATCAATACATATCAAGGAAAAGAAGAAATGGGTAAAGGATTAAGAAATTTCTTATCAAAATCTTCAAATCTTCAATCCCCAAGTGTGGATGCAAAAACCTAGATCTCCAAGCTTGATGAAAATGGCCAAAGATATCTATTACAAAACCCTAAAAGAGTATTTATAACAACCCAAAACGTGCATAAACTTTAGACAAAAATAACCCTGCAGACACCACCTGCGTCGCGCATGTTGTGTCGTAGGACCAATATGCGAGACGTAAAGCATGTTTAGTAGCCGCATGTTGTGCTCTTGACTTTCAGTTGTTCCAATTTTCGGACAAGGTTTGTGTTTGCTTTGTCTTCTCGCATATTCAACATGTGGCTCGCACGTTGAGCTCGCAAATCGTGCAACCTTTCTTCTGAATTCCTCAGTGGCCTGTCATGATATGCGGTGCACTTGTGGCTTTACAAGCATGACATGCGGCTCGCATGTTGTGCAAGGTATGTCCTTGCCCATTTTGCTCCATTATGCTCTCCGAACATCTTATCCTAGAAACAACATAAACACACGAAAATTAACACCAAAAGTGCTTGAAGAGTCACAAAATCCTAAGAAATTAACATCGAATATGCTGTAATTTAACGGCACATCAACACCCCCAACTTAAAGTATTTGCTTGTCCTCAAGCAAATCAAAACCACAATCTCAGTGAGGATCCTTCAATACAAGCTTAGGTAGGGCTACTATCATTTTCAAAGCACATTCTTCTTCTAAGCACAACTCTCATGACTTTGGTTGGTACCAACAATTAGGCTACAAGCATGTGACCTTTAACCAATTAACTCCCTCATTTCAAAATACAATTTCAAGAATACAAAGAGATTCAAAACAATCAAGCAACAACACTCAAGCCTCAATAAGTGACTCAAAACCACTAGCTTACTAGATATGCTCATTTGACTTAACTTGAAATTTTTCAACATCACCAATCTATCGTAGTCCATATGCCCTCATAAGAAAGAAAGTCTCAAAATCACTATATTCACAACAACAACTACACAAGGGACATATACACAAAGTCACTCACACTCAACAAAGAAATTCTAGTGCTGACAATTATCACACCATAAGCTTGCCCTTATTTTCAATCATCACTAATTCAAGAACATTCGGTTGGAGATCACATAGGGACTTTTTAAGCTGTAATGTAGGCTTAGGGAAGGGTAGAATAAGTATTATGGATACAAGTGGCTATTCCCTCCTTGAACACTCCACAATACCTTTTGTCCACTCTCCTCTTCATTTCAAAACAACACTCCTTCCTTTGCATACTAGTTTCCCCAATTATTCCAATTTATTTTTGAGCAACCATTTTCTTGATTTCTAATGTTTTTGTTCTTTTCCAATTCCTTTTTCACAAATATACATTTTTTTGCACAAAAAGTTTGCAACCTTTTTGTATTTTTTTTCAAATTTTCTTCCTTTCTTTTGACTTTTCCACAACACCAACCTTCACTACTTCTCAAGCAACACTAACACCCCCAACTTAGGTTTTTGGCCTCAAATTCACAATTTCATGTTCAAGGAGGGAAAGGTTCAAAAGAGAGATTTTTCATCAAAAAGGGTAAAGGCTTGTAATGTGGCAATCAAAGAAAAGGTCATAGGCTCAAATGGGGTTACTAGTGATATTATTAATGCAATGATAGGCTAGAAAGGCTAAAGTGACGGTTTCAAAAATAACAAAGATAGCCCAAGGTCATCTCTCCAACCAACATAATCAAAATTAGCATTGAAAGATTAACTGGGCAAGTTCTACATGATAAAAGTAAGCACAAGAATTATTCAACAAACACTCACTACACATGGCATATGAACTAGTCAAGATGGAACAATTTCACTTCCTAAGCAAGAACAACTAGAGCAATATCTCATAATCCAAAGTAAACCCAACTAGTAGGTAAAAAGTCACCAAATGAGCCAAAAAGTTGTCACAAAGATTATTCTTTCCAATGCACCTTGCTTTTTAACTTTCACAAAACATTTGGAGGGGTATTCGCATTTCAACATTTCACATGCAAGAGACTAACTCTATTAGTACCAAACAAGCCAAGATTTTTCACATTTTTCCTCAAAGGAGAACCTACATTTAAAATTTTGAAAACGACTAATTTTTTTTTAAAACGATGGGTTGCCTCTCACCAAGCGCTTAATTTAACGTCACTGCACGACGATTACCTTTACCACTTTTTCTTCCATTTGGAAGATATGAATTTGCACCTCAACTTTGAATCAAGATTATGATGACGATCATGGGGCAGTGGTAGAAAAGCAAAGAGGCCAACTCTCGGGTATCGCATTTTGCACTTCTTGACCCGTAAGTGAGGCATACCATTTTGTCTTCTTGGCATAGCAAACTTCAAAATAAAAATGCTTTGATCTTCATCTCCAAAATTCTCCATAGGCTCAGTTCATTCAACTTCCATATCACCCACCAAGCACAATGTTGAAAAATGGTTAGAATGAGGTCTAACGCGCATAAATTCCAAACTTGCATGAATTTTGACATTCTCACCCAGAAATGAACTAGAGTCTTCAAAAATTATTTTATGAACTTTTTTATGCAACTCTAGTATCTTTTCTTCAACTTCAGCATCATTCACTATTTTTGGGTTGGTTGGTTGGCAATTCACCATTAGCTCATGAAAATCAATCTTGACCTCTTCTTCATTGGAAACCAACTCAAAAATAAAATCCATGGCCCTTTAATATTGAGCATCACATGCCTCAACCTTTGCATTCAATTCGGCCTCCAATTTCGGGATAGCAATTTCAAGTAACTCCAATCCTCGACTTTGCTCAACATGCATTTTTAGAAATTCTTCCATCATCCATGAAATGCCTTCACGGTGATCCCCATAGGCTTCAAGTTGTTGAGCTTGATTCATTAGCCAATCTTGGCTAAAAATTTCCATTCTGTCAAGCTTTTCTTCTTTGTGAGAGTCGTCCAACTCTTGTAAAAATCAATCCACGGTGAGATACACCTTTTGGATAGTTTCATCATCTCCATGTTGAACTTCTTCCCACAATTTGGTCAAGACTTGTGTCACGACCCAGCTAGGGGCCATGACGGGTACCCAGATCTACCCTAGCGAGCACCAACCATCATACTTACCAACAGACTCATCTTAAGTGCATTTATTATTCTCAACACAACTCGTCATAAGGAAACCGTTATCACTTCCAAAAACATATTTGCATCTACGTGCATAAGCCCCTCAGGCTATTAACATGATATACAAATATACAATGTGGTTATCATGGGACATCTACCACCCACATGTACGTATCTACGAGCCTCTACTAGAGTACTAAGACATAAGGACGGGACAGGACCCCGTCATACCTAAATATATATATACACAAAAGAATATGACCATAAGTAGCACCTCCGGAGTAGTGGAGTGCTCCTGTGAATCCACTGACAAACTCCTACGGGTCTGCACCGTCTCCCTGTCTACCTGTGGGCATGAACACAGCGTCCAAAAGAAAAAGACGTCAGTACGAAAAAGGTACTGAGTATGTAAGGCATGAATAATACTAGCACAATAAAAAAATAAAGAAACATGAGGCGAAGATATAACCTGCTTAACCTTTACAGGTAAACACATGCTATGCATATCAAATATACCATCATCGTTTACCAGCGTCCGGGTAAATATCGCACGCCGCCCACTAGTGGTGTCATGTCCAGCCCTCTAGGCACAGTGTAATCATAAGCAGCCCGCATTAGCGGTGTCATGTCCGGCCATGTAGGCACGGTGTAATCATAAGCAGCCCGCCTTAGCGGTGTCATGTCCGGCCATCTAAGCGCGGTGTAATCTAATCATCATATAGTCATCATAAGGCACACATTAAAATCCATTACATACTACAACACTATCGGGGTGACGTAAGGTCGAGAACCCCCGATTCCATTATGGAGTAGTCATGATCAACATGTCTCACCTTGAAGGAACTAACATTATAAGGTGAATCTAGCAACAATGAATAACATTAAAGTATCGTATAAGGATCATTAGCTTCGTAGAAATATCGTATCATGAGCTTTAGAGTCTCTAGACTTAGACTCATCATCATTATCATCATATTCATAACATATCACTTATCTTTATCTCATGAGTAGTTCTTAATAGTCATAGGCTTATAATTTCCAGAGTATGAGAAAGTCATGGAAAGATAAGGAATTCATATTGAAAGGATCGTGCCTTAGGAAAAGAAAGAACTAGCCTTACATACCTTTTCGCCTTTCTAACTTGTCGACTAAACGCTTTCCTCCAATGTTCACGATTCTACCTTCAAGAGACTTCATACCAAGATTAGATAATTGGAACATACTTAGGCTTAAGCTAAAGCTAACGAAAATTGGGCAGCACTTCCTTTGTTTCTACAACTTCCTCCATATGGTATAATAGCTCCCAGCCATCAATAACAACATTCATAATATCATAATAAATAACTTTGTTAAGTTGTCCATTATCCAACTCTTACAATTCCCTCTCAAGTCATCCATAACCATGGTTATCACCCAACGTTGTATTCATCCACATATAATACTTCTCCAACATTCTTAATATTATTTATAACAAGATTATACTCATAATATCTCAAGAACTATGGTTCATGTCAAACTATAATTCAAGAACACCCTTATTCCCACATTTGAGTACCATATTCTACTTTCTTCCATAATCCAAGTCTTTCAACCCCTCAATATTCTTAATGACATGAAATGATCATAATACTCACCTTTGATTATCAAGGAACGGGTTTTGGATAGAAATGCTTCACTTGAAGAAAACCCTAGCTCCACTTCCAAAGAAATTCTTGACTTCTCGCAACCTCAAAGAGCTTCCTTGCACTTGATTTCCTTGGATTAATGATGTTGATCTTTGATTTTCCTTGAATTCATATAAATAGAGTGGGTGGAATATTCTAGAGAGTTGGAGAGAAGTGGAGAAATAAGAAATTAGGAATGGGAACATATTTTTATACTTGAAAAATACTCAGCCGGTCGGGTGTTATACGGACCCTTATACGGTCCGTATAAGTGACTGTATTTCACCATCAGGGAAATCCCTTCTTCTGTTGGGTTATACGGACCCTTATACAGATCGTATAAAGTTATACATACCGTATAAGTGGTCATATAACTCCACTTTTCTGAAATGATTTCCGTCGTTTCATTTGATCTCCAATCCGTATGGAACCTTCTTAGCACTTGTTTAACACTTCATTAACAATCTAAGGAACGTTAGAACCTTCCCTCAAAACATTATTAAATCAACATTAGCTCAGTACTTTGCAAACCCTTTTCCAAAACGTGACTTATGCTTGACATTCTTCAACGAACTTTCTCCTCTTGTCTCAAACGTCTTTGAATCTTAATTAGAACCGTTAAGTAACCTTTCTTACTTGTAGAAACATCATATACTTCTCACCCTGCGTTAGTCTATCTACTATACAACGACATGAAATTTTTCTGAGTTGTAACACTCTTCTCCCCTTTAAAAACATTTGTCCTTGAATTTTAAGTTCTTGGAAATTCTACAGACATTTCGCCAGAGTTTTCCCTGTAATATGGCGCTACCATCCTATCACAACAGCCCACAATAACATCGCCTCACCGGGCTACAACACAATAGCAAGAAGTTAAGGCCACATACGATCAAAAGCATAAAAAGAAAACATACATACCTCATAATACCGATGTCTCATCTTGAATCTCTTCCGGGGGTGAAATCAAGTGTGGGTACTTGGACTTCATGTTTTCTTCCGCTTTCCAAGTCATTTCTTCTCGGTTGTTGTTTCGCCACAAGACTTTGACTGAAACTACTTCTTTGTTTCTAAGTCTCCGTACTTGCCTATATAGTATGGCAATGGGTACGTCCTCACAAGTCAATTTTTCCGTAACTTGAACATCATCTACTGGCACGACCCTAGTAGGATCTCCGACATACTTACGGAGCATCGATACATGAAAAACTGGATGGACTGATTCAACTTCTGGAGGTAAGTCCAGTTCATAAGATACTCGTCCTATCTTGCGGACAATCTTATAAGGTCCAATGTATCGAGGACTTAATTTTCCCTTCTTGCCAAATCTCATCATGCCTTTCATCGGCGATACCTTCAGGAATACCTAATCATCAACTTGGAATTCTAAGTCTCGCCGATGGTTGTCCACATAAGATTTCTGGCAACTTTAGGCTGTCAACAATCGATCTCGGATATCCTTAATCTTTTCCGCCACTTGTTGAATCAACTCCGGACCTATTAGCTGTGCCTCTCCTACTTCAAACCACCCAATTGGGGATCTACACTTCCTTTCATATAGAGCTTCATACGAGGCCATTTGAATACTGGAATGATAGTTGTTGTTGTATGCGAACTCAATAAGAGGTAAGTGGTCGTCCTAACTACCACCGAAATCTAGCACACATGCCCGTAACATGTCTTCCAAGGTCTGAATAGTGCATTCGGCTTGCCCATCAGTTTGTGGGTGGAATGCTGTGCTAAGTCTCACTTGTTTTCCCAAACATTCTTGGAAATATTTCCAGAATTTAGCAGTAAATTATGCACCGCTATCTGTGATAATAGATACTGGGATACCATGAAGTCTCACTATCTCCTTAAGATATAACCTTGCATAATCTTCTGCCGAATATGTGGTTCTGACTGGAATAAAATGAGCTGATTTCGTGAGTCTGTCCACGATCACCCATATGGAGTCACACTTCCGTCGGGAACGAGGCAAACCTACAATGAAATCCATGTTGATCACTTCCCATTTCCAGGCTAGAATTTCCATGGCTTGTAGAAATCTTCCTGCCTTTTGATGCTCAATTTTCACTTGTTGGCAATTCAGACATTGAGCTACAAATTCTGCTATGTCTTTCTTCATTCCATCTCACAAATACATTAGCTTAAGATCGTGATATATCTTTGTCGCTCCTGGGTGAATAGAATATCGAGAATGATGAGCTTCTTCTAGAATCCGACGACGTAGTCCTGCAACATTTGGAATACATAGCCTGTGTTTGCACCCAAGAACTCCATCTGCAGAAATTTCAAATGACGACTTCTTTTTCTCAGGAAATGTATCTCTATAGTGACTCAACTGAGGGTCCTCATATTGGCGCTCTCTCACCTCCATATCTAAGGACGAAACAGCTGGGTTGTGAATATTGATTCTTGCATTGCCCGAATTAATTAGACGAACTCCGAGCTTGGCTAGCTGGTGGAGCTCACGAATTAATTCTTTCTTCTCCAGAGGGACCTCACATAGACTACCCATTGATTTGTGGCTAAGTGCATCAGCTACTACATTCGCCTTTCCGGAGAGGTATAAAATACTCACATCATAATCCTTTAATAATTCTAACCACCGCCTCTGCCGAAGATTCAGCTCCTTTTGTTTGAAAATATATTGGAGACTCTTATGATCTGTATAAATATCGACATGAACGCCATACAAATAGTGTCTCCACATCTTTAATGCATGAATGACCGCAGCCAATTCAAGATCATGGGTCGGATAATTCTTCTCATGTTTCCACAACTGCCGGGAAGCATAGGCAATGACCTTACCGTGTTGCATCAGTACACAGCCTAACCCAACACCAGAGGCATCACAATACACAACATAACCGTCTGGTGCTTTTAGAAGTGTCAGGACTGGTGCTGAAGTCAATCTATTTTTCAATTCCTGAAAACTACGCTCACAGGCATCAGTCCATTGAAATTTTGATGATTTCTGAGTTAGCTTTATCAATGGTCCAGAAATAAAAGAAAATCCTTCTATGGTAGCCTGCTAATCCTAGAAAGCTACGGACTTCAGTAGGCGTTGTGGGCCTTGGCCAAGTCTTCACAGCCTCTATTTTCTGAGTATCAACTCGAATACCGTCAGCTGAGATGATGTGGCCCAGAAAAGTCACAGAATTTAGCCAAAACTCGCATTTTGAAAATTTTGCATACAATTTTTGAGTCTGAAGAATTCCAAGGACAATACCCAAATGGTTTGCATGCTCTGTTTCTGACCGAGAATATACCAAGATGTCATCAATGAACACGATCACAAATAGATCTAGAAAGGGCCTGAATATGTTATTCATCAGATTCATAAACACCGTCGGAGCATTAATCAACCCAAATGACATCACCCGAAATTCATAGTGACCATATCTCATTCTGAAAGCTGTTTTGGGAATATCTTCTTCTCTAACTCTTACTTGGTGATACCCCAATCGTAGATTAATTTTGGAAAATCATTTGGCACCCTTTAATTGGTCAAACGAATCATCGATCCATGGAAGCGGGTATTTATTCTTTATCGTCACCTTGTTCAGCTACCTATAGTCAATGCACATCCTTAGGGAACCATCTTTCTTTCTCACAAATAGGACCGGTGCTCCCCACGGTGGCGAACTGGGCCTAATGAATCCCTTCTCAAGCAAATCCTTCAGTTGTGACTTTAGCTCTTTCAACTCTGCAGGAGCAATTCGGTACAGAGGAATAGAGATTGGTTTAGTATTCGGTAACACATCAATAGCAAAGTCAATCTCTCTTTCCAGAGGAAGGCCTGGAAGTTCATTCGGAAATACATTCGAAAATTCATTCACTATCGGGACGGATTAACAAGTTGGTGGCTTTGCTTCGGTATCATGAATCGGACTAGATGGTAAATATAGCCTTTGGCAATCATCTTCCTCGCCTTGAGGTAGGAAATAAACCTACCTCTTGGAGACGCTATGTTACCTTTCCATTTAAGCACTGGTTCTCCCGGAAATTGGAATCGAACTATTTTCGTTCTAGAATCCACATTCGCATAACAATAAACTAGCTAATCCATGCCTATAATCACATCAAAATCTAACATTTCCAACTTAATTAAATCAGCAATAGTCTGACGATTACATACCACCACCGCACAATTTTTGTATACTTGTCTAGCTATTACGGGACACCAACCGGAGTGGATACCTCAAGAGGCTTAATTAGCTCGGGTCTCACCCCAATACGGTCAGTAATATAGGGAGTAATATAAGACAACGTGGAACCCGGATCAATCAACGCATAAACGTCATGAGAGAATATGGATAGTGTACTTGTAACCACATCCGGAGAGGACTCAAGATCCTAACGTCCGGCTAAAGCATAAATACGGGGTTGGATACCACCTGAACTGGATGCTCCCCCTCTGCCCCTACCACGGCCTGCTAGAATCTGGGGAGTCTGCCCTACGGGGTGCACAGAAGAACCGACGACTGATCCTGTGGGCTGAGCCCTACCTCTGCCGTACCTCGAGGGACAATCGCGCATCACGTGCCCAATGTGTCCACAAACATAACAAGCTTCTGAACCTTGGCGACACGGTCCCGAATGTAACTTTCTACACTGACTACATCGTGGAACCAGTGGTCTCCTCTGGCTAGGATCACCTCCAAACTGGGAGCCTGAGATCCTCAAACTGTGACCCGGACTAGAATAAATGGGGCGATCAAATATCCTGCCCACAAATGGAGGAGGTGCATCGCGGACTGGCCCGAATAACTGGAATACTGTTGCTGCTGACCCCCTCTATACTCATTACTAGCACCGGCCGATCTAGCTCTCTTGCTCTGTCCTCTATCAATATCACGCTCACCCCTCTGTGGCTGTTGCTGATCCTTTAAATTCTGGGCGTGGGCCTGAATACGGGAAATGTCCATCCCCTCCTGTAGTGAAGTCGTCAGACAATACTCGAACAAGTGTGGCCCTAAGCCGCTCACAAATCTATGCACTATATCTCCCATGTCAGCCACCATAGTCTAAGCATACCTGGCCAATGAATTAAAATGAAGGCTACACTCCCGGGCACTCATATTCCCTTGCTTAAGATTCAAGAATTTAACAGCTCTGGCCCGTCGAACCTTGGGTGGCAAATAGTGGCGGATGAAAGCATCTACGAATTCTTGCCAAACTGGGGGAGGTGCATTTTCCTTTCTTGAAGTTATCCAGTTATTATACCAAAGAACCGCCACATCCCAGAGTCTATAAGATGCCAACTCCACGGATTCAGTATCGAAGGCATGGATGATTCTCAACGTTCTCAGCATCTCATCAATAAAACCTTATGGGTCTTCATCTGGCTTTGACCTAAAAAATTCCAGGGGATTTAAACTCATCAAATCACGGCCTCTAGCACTAGTCACCCGGTCACCTGGACCCGTACTCTGTCGCTGATCCTGAGCGGCAACTAGCAGTGTCAATAACTGAATAGCTTCAATCATTTGTTGACCCGAACTACCCGGTAGAGGAACTGGAGGTGTAGAAGCCGGAGCTGAAGCCCCCTCTTGTTATTCTATAACAGGCGGAGTGTGAGAGGTACTGGATGGAGTGTCATTATGGGATTCACCTTCTTCTATATTTATTGGTGGCTCCCTTTACATCCGTCTTTCCATCGTAGCGTTGCCCTTTTGGGCGGCTGTGGCTTTTCTCTTTACCGGCATCGCTGAAATCATAACGCATAATTAGGGAGGAGAAAATCTTATAACATGGCTCTATGACATGATCTAATAAGAAGAAGAACAGTCATTTTTCCTAAATGCCCCGCAGCCTCTTATTTATAAGTGTGTCGCGCTTCACACCCATAAACAAGACTCTGTTGGACACGGCTCGTAGACACACTCTAGGACGGAATTGCTCTGATACCACTTTTGTCACGACCCAGCTAGGGGCCATGACGGGTACCCGAAGCTACCCTAGCGCGCACCAACCATCATACTTACCACCAGACTCATCTTAAGTGCATTTATTATTCTCAACACAACTCATCATAAGGAAACCGTTATCACTTCCAAAAACATATTTGGATCTACGTGCATAAGACCTTCAGGCTATCAACATGATATACAAATATACAATGTGGTTATCATGGGACATCTACTACCCATACGTACGTATATACAAGCCTCTACTAGAGTACTAAGACATAAGGATGGGACAGGACCCCGTCATACCCGAATATATATATACACAAAAGAATATGACCATAAGTAGCACCTCCGGAGTAGTGGAGTGCTCCTGTGAATCCGCTGACAAGCTCCTACGGGTCTGCACCGTCTCCCTGTCTACCTGTGGGCATGAATACAACATCCAAAAGAAAAGGACATCAGTACGAAAAAGGTACTGAGTATGTAAGGCATGAATAATACTAGCACAATAAAGAAATAAGGAAACATGAGGCGAAGATATAACCTGCTTAACCTTTAAAGGTAAACACATGCTATGCATATCAAATATACCATCATCGTTTACCAGCGTCCGGGTAACTATCGCACGCCGCCCACTAGTGGTGTCATCTACGGCCCTCTAGGCACGGTGTAATCGTAAGCAGCCCGCATTAGCGGTGCCATGTCCGGCCATCTAGACACGGTGTAATCATAAGCAGCCCGCCTTAACGGTCTCATGTCCGGCCATCTAGGCGCGGTGTAATCTAATCATCATATACTCATCATAAGGCATATATTAATATCCATTACATACTACAACACTATCGGGGTGACGTAAGGTCAAGAACCCCCGATTCCATTATGGAGTAGTCATGATCAACATGTCTCACCTTGAAGGAACTAACATTATAAGGTGAGTCTAGCAACAATGAATAACATTAAAGAATCGTATAAGGATCATTAGCTTCGTTGAAATATCGTATCATGAGCTTTAGAGTTTCTAGACTTAGACTCATCATTATTATCATCATATTCATAACATATCACTTATCTTTATCTCATGAGTAGTTCTTAATAGTCATAGGCTTAGAATTTCCGGAGTATGAGAAAGTCATGGAAAGATAAGGAATTCATATTGTAAGGATCATGCCTTAGGAAAAGAAGGGACTAGCCTTACATACGTTTTCGCCTTTCTAACTTGTCGACCAAACGCTTTCCTCCAATGTTCACGATTCTACCTTCAAGAGAATTCATACCAAGATTAGATAATTGGAACATACTTAGGCTTAAGCTAAAGCTAACGAATATTGGGCAGCACTTCCTTTGTTTCTACAAGTTCCTCCATATGGTATAACAACTCCCAACCATCAATAACAACATTCATAATATCATAATCAATAACTTTGTTAAGTTAGCCATTATCCAACTCTTACAATTCCCTCTCAAGTCATCCATAACCATGGTTATCACCCAACGTTGTATTCATCCACATATAATACTTCTCCAACATTCTTAATATTTTTTATAACAAGATTATACTCATAATATCTCAAGAATTATGGTTCATGTCAAACTATAATTCGAGAACACCCTTATTCCCACATTTGAGTACCATATTCTACTTTCTTCCATAATTCAAGTCTTTCAACCCCTCAATATTCTTAATGACATGAAATGATCATAAAACTCACCTTTGATTATCAAGGAACGGGTTTTGGATAGAAATGCTTCACTTGAAGAAAACCCTAGCTCCACTTCCAAAGATATTCTTGACTTCTTGCAACCCTAAAGAGCTTCCTTGTACTTGATTTACTTGGATTAATGATGTTGATCTTTGATTTGCCTTTTTATTCATGTAAATAGAGTGGGTGGAATATTCTAGAGAGTTGGAGAGAAGTGGAGAAATAAGAAATTAGGAATCGGAACATATTTTTATACTTGAAAATTACTCAGCCGGTCGGGTGTTATACGGACCCTTATACGGTCCGTATAAGTGACCGTATTTCACCATCAGGGAAATCCCTTCTTCTGTTGGGCTATACGGACCGTATAAAGTTATACAGACCGTATAAATGGTCGTATAATTCCACTTTTCTGAAATGATTTCCGTCGTTTCATTTGATCTCCAATCCGTATGGAACCTTCTTAGCACTTGTTTAACACTTCATTAACAATCTAAGGAACGTTAGAACCTTCCCTCAAAACATTATTAAATCAACATTAGCTCAGTACTTTGCAAACCCTTTTCCAAAACGCGACTTATGCTTGACATTCTTCAACGAACTTTCTCCTCTTGTCTCAAACGTCTTTGGAATCTTAATTAGAACCGTTAAGTAACCATTATTACTTGTAGAAACATCATATACTTCTCACCCTGCGTTAGTCTATCTACCATACAACGAAATGAACTTTTTCCGAGGTGTAACAACTTGCCCATATTTTCCATTCCTCCCCATTATGCTTTTCAAAATTTCCTCAACTTCTTCTTTTTGAGAATTGGAGATTTCTTCTTCAAGGTTTTGCTCTTTTTCAAGTTGAACCACTTCTTTACTTTCACAACTTTCGTTGCGGTCACAAGAATTCTCGGGCTCATCTTTTAAATTTGAAATCTCTTCTTCAACCATTTCATTTTGAGGAGTCGACACTTCCATGACAATTGAGGAATTTGCATCCTCTAATGAATCATTCATTCTTTTCATAGCTTTTCCATTTTCTAAAATAGATTGCTGGATGATTTTTCGCTCTTCCTCCATCTTAGCTTCCCGATCTAAGTATGTTTGGAGCATTGCCATGATACCTTCAAATCCGGTACTTTGTCCTTCACTTGCCATTTCATTGTCCTTGTCAAACTCAAAAGCACAGCTAGCATTTTCGTTAGAACAACTTAGGGGAGGGGAGCAAAATAATTGGGACAATCACCCCTATGTCCACCTTGACCACCACATATATTGCAAATATTTCCATAATAGAATTGAGACGGTACACACATCTCTCTCCCGGGAGCATTTTCACAATCTTGCCAAAAGTGGGGTCCTCCACAATATGGACATGGGTCATCAAAATATGGGTTGCAACCATCAAGCCCGCTTTCATTCCAAGATGCCATAGTGACACAAGTAACAAAAATAAATAACAAAACTAAAAACTAACACAAAGAAACACGAAAAATCACGAACACATATTCACAAGTTTGGACCAAAGCAAGCAAGCTTAAATCCCAAACTAACCCAAATATGCCAAATTGTTCCCCGGAAACGGTGCCAAAATTGATAACGTCCAAATCCACTCCTCAAAGAGAAAGTGTACACGGTCGTATGCAATATAATTTACCCAACTATGAGTCGGGGTCGATCCCACAGGGAACAATATACTGGGCAATTAAGAAAGTAAGGAAATTTCACTTAATACGCTAAGTTAAACGATAGATAATATTTTGGTTTTTGAGAAAATTATAACTAATGCGGAAATGTAAAGTAACCTAGAAAGCAAGTGGAATGATCAATGGCCACAAGCATGGTTAATAAGAGATTACACTCAAGTAGCGATTCAACGTATTTTACAATTTTACAACTAAGAACGAGGTTATGTTAATAGATAATGATTTCTAATTTCATCAAAAGTCTCTCAACCAAATCAATGAATTTCACTCTAAGCTTTCTCAAGCCTTAGAGTGTAATGTTAAACACAATCAATTCAACCTCAAGTAACTTTCCTCTCTCGAGCTCAAGTCATTAGATGAGGGTGATGCCTCAAATCCTTGTTAACTAATCTTTCCCAAATCGATTTTTCTCTCTCGAACTCAAATCAAATTAAATGGGATAGTCCTAGGGTTAGCTAATCTCTTTGGAAACATTCAAGAATGAGATTAATTAAAGAAACAATAACCCACTTCATTAGGAATAAAATCATTCAATACATAAGTAAAATCTTATCCTACGAAACAACATAAACACACGAAAAGTAACACCAAAAGTGCTTGAAGAGTCACAAAAGCCTCAGGAATTAGCATCGAATATGCCGTAATTTCACGGGACATCAACCATATATAACTCTAACTCTTGTACTATAATACAGAGGTGGATCCTCTCATTAGGGGATCAGATTCTCGCTTTTACATACATTGTTCGTACTTTTGTCTCTGTAATCACAAAAACTATTCAAAATCTCTTAAGATCGGCTCAGGTTCGAGGCAAAAAGGCTCCAAGCTGGACCAATTAGCTGTGTTACTCAATTACCAATCAAGGCTATCTTTTTTCTTGCCCTTTACGAATCTTTGCTTGTCATTACTTATTTCATTACTTTACCAACAGATTACACCACATATTCTTTAACCACGTATAAATTCAATTGTTACCTTTTTTAGGGGTAAACAATTTGGCGCCCATCGTAGGGCGAAGGATAATAGTGGTGGTTTATTTGCAACCCTACTTTCACTTGTTCTATTGATATTTGTGATTTCAGGTTTGCTTTAACATGTCAAACCTTAGCCCATAAATCCACTTGAAAAATGATGATTCAAGTCACCACGACGAGAACCTCAACAATGGGGTACCAGCAAATGACCTGCCCCATATTGATCCAAACGGCAGCCTTCCCGTCGATCCAAATGTCGTCAATTCTAATTATGCTATCGATAATGGCACCCAAACCATTGATAGGGCATCTGTACGAAAGACACCCGATGATGCGGGGGAAGAAATTAATTTGCATTTAATTTTTAATATGTTGCAGGAACAACAGGAAGCTATAGCCTAACTCCAAAAGAAGAAAACAACACAGGAACAGCGAAGCTGAACCAAATCAATGAGCCGGTCTGTGGGGGAGATAGAGTAATTTACAATTGCAACGGGTCAGGTTCTAACGGGTCATTCAAGGTCTTGAAAATTCTCGAGGCATTGGCCAAACTGATCGACACCAATAAGAAGAAGGTATAGAACTACAACTCTCGAGTGGACCAAATCCCCGAAGCCCAACCAATTTTATCCGGGTCGGATTCCAAACGTTATATTCGGAGACCATTCCCACCAAGTGCATCCCCGAAGTTAATCCCGAAGAGGTTTAAGATGCCAGATATCCCTAGGTTGATGGAACAACGGATCTGCAAGAACACAT
This sequence comes from Lycium barbarum, assembly GCF_019175385.1. Classification (NCBI taxonomy): domain Eukaryota; kingdom Viridiplantae; phylum Streptophyta; class Magnoliopsida; order Solanales; family Solanaceae; genus Lycium; species Lycium barbarum. Next base: position 36,112,030 of record NC_083347.1, read on the forward strand.
GACTTATTATACCTGCGCTATAAACGACAATGATCTCAAAGAAGACGAAGTTGGGTAGGTGTTGTTGAAGAAGTTCGGCGAGACATTATCTAAAGGGGAAATGACATGGTATTGTATGTTATCCGAACACTCTATTAACTTTTTTGAGATGCTTGCAGATGCGTTTGTGAAAGCTCATGCTAGGGCTCGAAAGGTCCAAGCGAGGAAGGCTGACATATTCAGAATAGCCCAAAAGGATAACGAAGTACTCCGAGAGTTCGTAACAAGGTTTCAGAAGGAAAGAATGTTGCTGCCCTCGTTTCCTGATGAGTGGGTAGCCCAATCTTTCACTAAGGGACTCAATTCTCGTATCTCTACAGCCTCGTTCAAACTAAAGGAGAATTTTTTGGAGTATGGAGCAGTTACATGGGCTGATGTCCATAACCGGTATGAGTCCAAAATTCGAGTGCAAGATGATCAGCTCGAACTTCCCCCAGGTTCGGCAAGCCGAAACAAAAATATGGAGAGGCTAAAAAGGGTGATAGAAACAAAGTTGAGACCATAAAAGGACCGGTATCAGCCACACGGCCAGCCTGATAGGTCCGGCTTTAGGACGGATAGAGGAAGAATTGATCACAACCATAATTTGGTAAGAAATGACAAGCAAAATGATCACGGTTCTGGAAACACGGGTTTGCAATTCAAGAGTAACCCCGTTGGGGCATCTGACACCAGTAAGAGTCTAAGGTTGTCTAAATACAACTTCAGCGTCGACACTGCTGGTATTGTTTCTGCTATTGGTGACATTAAGGATGCGAGGTGGCCAAGGCCACTTCGGACCGACCCTGCCAACAGGATCCGAACGTGGTATGCGACTATCACGGGACTCATGGCCACCGAACCGAGGACTGCCGACAACTAAGGGATGAAGTCGCTCAGTTATTGAAGAATGGACATGTACGTGAATTCTTGAGTGACCGAGCAAAGGGTCATTACAAAAACAAGGAGGCACATAATAACGCTGAACTGGCGGAACCCCTGCACGCAATCAACATGATTATCGAAGGAGTAGAAATTCCTCGAGGTCCGACGATGAAGAAAATAAAGTCTCGATCACTCGGAAAAGAGAACCAGAGATTATGTACCGGAGGATCCATTTCCTTCGGCGACGAAGACGCGGAGGGCATCATTCAACCACATAATGCTGCTTTGGTAATCTCTGTCCTTATAAATAAATCTCAGGTTAAATGTATTTTGATTAACCCAGGTAGTTCGGCCAACATTATTTGTTGGAAAGTGGTGGAGCAGCTGGGACTGTTGGACCAAATTGTATCGGCAGCCCGGGTCCTCAACGGGTTCGACATGGCATGTGAAACTACGAAGGGAGAAATTACTCTGCCAGTAAACCCCATCGGCAACATATAAAATTCTACGTCATTGACGGTGAAATGAGCTACAATGCTTTATTCGGCAGACCGTGGGTACACAACATGAGGGCAGTGCCCTCAACTTTGCATCAGATGCTGAAATTTTTTACCCCGGGGGGAATAAAAACAATCCATAGAGAGCAACCGGCAGCAAAAGAAATGTTTGCAGTCGAAGAAGTAACTCCAGCACTGAAATCACCCGCACCCAAGGATGCTGAAGATTTGAACAGAGGGAAAAGTACCAAATAGCAATCACAGGACTCGAACCCAGCTACAACTAAAGACGAGGAGAAGATGGACATCGAGGAAGACGACTTCGGCGTTCCGGGATCGTTCGTGCTACCAGATGAATCGGACGCAACCAAATCGACTGTGGAAGAATTGGAACAAGTTATCTTATTCGTTCACCTACCCGATAAAAAGGTATACCTCTGCACAGGGTTGGCCCCGGAGCTCAAACGCAAAGTAATTGTTTTTCAAGCTAAAGTCGGGATCGTTCATGGTACCAGATGAATCGGACGCAACCAAATCGACCGTGGAAGAATTGGAACAAGTTATCTTATTCGTTCACCTACCCGATAAAAAGGTATACCTCTGTACAGGGTTGGCCCCGGAGCTCAAGCGCAAAGTAATTGTTCGCTGATTGTTTTGCATGGTCCCATTTAGACATGATAGGCATTACACCCGAGGTGACAACGCATAAGCTAAGTCTTGATCATAATTTCATCCCGGTGAAGCAGAAACGAAGACCAATGGCCGAGGTCAAATATAAATTTGTCAAGGAGGAGGTAAAGCTTTTAAAAATAGGTTCCATCTGGGAAGTTAAATACCCGGACTGGCTAGCTAATGTAATTGTTGGGCCTAAAAAAGGTAATAAATTCAGAATGTGCATAGATTATAAAGATTTGAACAAGGCATGTCGAAAGATTCCCTTCCTTTGCCTAACTTCGATCGAATAATCGATGCAACGGCAGGCCATGAATTTCTAAGTTTCCTCGACGCTTACTCCGGGTACAACCAAATTCGGATAAACCGAGACGATCAAGAAAAAACTTTTTTCATAACTAAATATGGGACTTACTACTATAACGTAATGCCATTCGAATTAAAAAATGCTAGAGTAACTTACCAACGCTTAGTTAATCGAATGTTCGAAGAACAAATAGGGAAAATAATGGAAGTTTATATTGACGATATGCTAGTTAAGTCTGTGGAAACAGAGGACTATTTAAAGCATTTGCAGGAAACTTTCAATATACTACGCAAGTACAACACGAAGCTAAACCCTCAGAAGTGTGCCTTCGAAGTAGGTTCGGGCAAATTCCTGGGCTTCATAGTGTTGAATCGGGGAATCAAAATCAACACGGACAAAATTAAGGCCATCGAAGTAGTCGACGACATAAGAGGAGTACAAAGGTTAATCGGGAGGATTGCGACCCTGAGCAGGTTCATTTCTCGATCTTTGGATAAAAGCCATCAGTTCTTTTCTTTGTTAAAAAAGAAGAACGACTTCATCTGGACACCGGAGTGTCAACAAGCCTTGGAGGGATTGAAGCAATACTTGTCAAGACCACCTTTGCGGCACACTCCGAAGGCAGATGAACAACTGTATTTGTACCTGGCGAGGTCTGAGGTCACGGTAAGTGGCGTTTTAGTTCGAGAAGAGGAAGGTACGCAATTCTCAATCTATTATGTAAGTAGAACTTTGGGGGATACAGAGAAACGTTATCCTCACTTAGAAAAATTGGCTTTAGCTTTGTTAAGTGCATCTAGGAAACTAAAGCCTTATTTTTAGTGTCACCCTTATATGCGTGGTGACCACATATCTATTAAAAATGTCAAGCATAAACCGGAGTTGTCCGGTAGGTTAGCAAAATGAGCAGTTGAGATCAGTAGTTATGATATCAATTATAAACCTAGAACGGCTATAAAGTCCCAAATCTTAGCAGACTTCGTAGCAGATTTTACACCCACAATGGTTCCCGAGGTAGAAAAAGAACTTTTGTTAACCTCGAAAAAAACCTCGGGGATTCGGACCCTACACCCGGATGAAGCATCAAACGTGAAAGGGTTCGGACTTAGAATAGTACTTAAAGCCCCTGTTGGCGATATTATGCGACAGTCCAAAGAACTTTAAAATTGATTAAAAATGAAGCCGAGTATGAGGTTATGATTGCAGGTTTAGAGCTGGCTAAAAGATTGGGAGCTGAAATCATCGAAGCAAAATGCGACTCACTTTTGGTCGTCAATCAAGTAAACGGGGTCTTTGAAGTGAAGGACGAAAGAATGCAGAAATAATTGGAGAAAATCCAAGTGATTTTACATAGATTCAAAGAATGGACCATGCAGCAAGTGCTTAGGGAGCAGAACACCAAAACCGACGCATTGGCCAACTTGGGTTCATCGGTAGGGGCGGAGGAATTTAATTCAAGAATGACTTTTCAACTGATGAACTCTGCGGTAGAAAGCAGCCATGCCGAGGTAAACACAACTAGCTTGACTTGGGACTGGCGCAACAAGTACATTGATTCTCGAAGACGGGAAACTGCCCACGGATCCTAAGGAATCTAGGGCTCTTCGGACCAAAGGGGCAAGGTATTTCCTGGTCAAAGGCAAATTGTATCGAAGATCATTTTACGGCCCTTTGGCTAGATATTTGGGGCCTGGAGAAACCGATTACATCATGTGCGAAGTCCATGAAGGGACTTGTAGAAACCACTGTGGAGCAGAACAGTTGGTTCGAAAGTTGATTCAGGCCGGATATTATTGGGATCATATGGAAGAGGATGTAAAGAACTTCGTTCAGAAGTGCAATGAATGCCAAAGGCATGCTCCAATGATCCATCAACCGGGGAATTGTTACATCCGGTATTATCTCCATGGCCGTTCATGAAGTGGGGGATGGACATTGTCGGCCCTTTACCTTAGGCACAAGGTAAGGCTCGTTCCATAATGTTTATGACTGACTATTTTCCTAAGTGGGTTAAAGCACAGGATTTCGAAAAAGTCAGAGAAAATGAGGTCATTAACTTTATCTGGGACCATATCATCTGTCGGTTCGGTATTCCAACTGAAATCTCATGCGACAATGGCCGACAGTTCATAGACAATAAAGTCAATGATTTCCTCGAGGGTTTGAAAATAAAAAAGTTAATGTCAACTCCGTATCATGCAAGTGCAAACGGGCAAGCAGAGTCAACAAACAAAACAATCATTCAGAACCTAAGAAAATGGTTGGATGAGTCCAAGGGCAGGTGTGGAAAGAAGTTTTGCCAGAAGTACTTTAGGCTTATAGAATGACCTCGAGGTCAAGCACCGGTGAATGACGAAGTTGGGGAGCTGAGTTTAAGATTCCAATATGCAATGGAAGAATAGAATGACGAGGCTATGGCTGTGAAGCTCGACTTAACGGATAAACTTCACGAAGCGGCGTTGGTCCGTTTAGCAGCACAAAAGCAACGGATGGGAAGATACTACAATCAAAGGGAAAATTTTCGGCACTTCAGAAGGTTACTCTGCACACCAAAAACCCCTACGAGTGGAAGCTGGGTCCGAATTAGGAAGGACCGTACAGAGTAACCAGAATAACCGGTAAAGGCTCATACAAGCTTGGCTCAGAAGATGGCCAACATCTGCAAAATAATTGGAACTGGGCACACTTGAAACAATACTCTTGCTAAGGTATGAATCGATCACCCTCTGTGAATTCTTTAAAATTACTCGCTTGACCCTTGCAGGTACAAACCGAAGCAAAGTTAAAGAGGTAAGAATTAGGTCTGAAAACACGTGTTGCACTTTTTTTTTTCCTTAGCTTGGTTTTGTCCCAAAATGGGTTTTCTGGCAAGGTTTTTACTGAGGCAACAATGTACAGCGTGTTACTTTCATATCAAAGAACGGCCAAGCATTATGTAGAATCTGTGGCTAAGAGGGCCAGGAAAACCGAGTCAACTTCATCTCCACCTCCTGCTCATTCCTTTGGGCAGGAAAGTCTTGACTAAAACCCTCGTTCTCGAGTATGATAGACTGCAAAAAAGTAAAAACTCATCATATAATGAGAGTCACTTGAAATAAATGAAACCTTTCTCAAAGGATGGGATGTTTACCCAATTCGCAGCATGCATGCTCTCATTGAGGAGACACTTCCAGGAGACTCGCCCCATTTTCTCTTTGTTGGATTTTGGCACAAGGGGGCGGAGATAGCTGGCTACCCTGATAGGCCAGGACAAAATTAGTTTTCTCGAGAACGGTAATGGTGACCGACCTCGCTCTTTTCGGTTTGACACTCAGGGCAGGGAAAATGTCCACGAGCTTCGACTGCAAGCCAGTTTCGGATACCCGGGGGGATCGAAAAGACTTTCTCGATAATTACAGAATGACGAGGTGGCCAAACCAGGAGGCATCCGTCGTCACAGGGGACGTGGTAGCAACCCCTGCTTCGAGAAACATGTGGTCAAGACTTTCCTGCCTAAAGAAATAAGCAGGAGGTGGAGAGGAAGTTGACTCGGTTTGCCTGGACCTCTTAGCTGCAGGTTCTACATCCGGGGACGTGTCATCCCCAACCACGACAGTCTCCAACTTGCGCAAGATGACCGTCAGCGGGGTCGGTGAGTGAACGACATCAACAGTGGGGACTAAACAGTTTTCTATCATGCCCTCGACACGATTCGTCAAACCAGTGGCAATATTTTCCTCCAAAACATCTACCGGATTGGGTTCTGTCTCGGCGGTAATGGTTGAGGCGGGGCCGGGGATGACTCTCGCTATAATATCATCATCCGAAAATTTCCTCAAACCCCGCAATCCTGAAGCACCGCCGTCATCGTTGGAGCTTTTCTTTCTTTTTCGGCTCAACGAAGATGACTTTCGGGGCCTGGAGGACTTGGCTCTCTTTTTCTTCTCCTCTGCCTCAGCAATGAGCTGCACTGAGACCGACGGGTCAAACTCTAAACCTGGCACGGCAGGGGCAACGGTCGATTTGGGCCTCGGGGTTACGGGCCCATTTCCCAAGCCTGAGAAAAATATCAATATTAGAGAAGGGGATAAACAAAAGGAAGAACATAGGGAAAAATAAACCCACTTACCATGATTTTCTTCTATCCACTTTTTGTGGGATAGCTCCTTCCACGTGCACAATTGATGCGGGTACTGGCATATAATGCCCTCCACCCAACCGTAGAAGTTGTCTATTTGATTCGAGACCCATACAACAGCTGAAATGAAATAGAATTAGATGAACATTTAGAAGCACGCAGAGAGGTTAAAGTTCTACGATGCTTACGAGTATCGTTTCACCGCTCGGGAAATGGCATGGATCCCTTCAGGATAATCTCATAGTCTTGACCCTGACAAAACGCTTCAACCAGCCTCGGTCTCTATTTTTATCAATGCTGGAGAGGATAGGGTGCTTTTCTCGTTTGGAAAGCTTTATGACCCCGCCACGAAAGACACGAGGGTAATATATCCGGATCAAATGATACAGAGTGAATTCCGCATTGACGTTATTCACCAAAAAGCAAAGGCAAGTTACAATCCCTCAAACATTCGAGCTGATTTGTGTAAGGCACAAATTATGTGTTTAGCACATATCTAGAATGACCTGATCGATCGGGGAGTCAAAATTGAACATGAAAGGGTAAGTGTAAACACTTGAGTATCCCTCTACGAAAGTGGTGATGTCATCGTGCGAAACCGGAACGACGATCTCTGAAAGACGGTCTGACCAACCGTATTTGGTACAGACTCGCTGTAAGTCCATCGCCTTAATCAAAGAGAGGTACCGTCGGAGATTAAACCCCTTGTCAGACTTTTTCACGGCCGCCTCTATGGCAAACTCGGTGTTGAAATGGAAGTGTGCGGGCAGATATCTTGTGGCTAAGGTTCGAAGGGTTCGGTTCGTGCACTAACCCTAGGGCTAGTGCCGACGTTGGCCGCCCGAGGTAGAGAAGTATCTGGGGAGGCATTTCTAGAAGAAGATCGAGAGTTCGTTGTCATTTTTGAAGATGTGAAGATAATGTATGAAGATTTAAAGGTTTCCGGTGAATATTTAGAGAAGTTTATGAAGATTTGAAGAAATTTATAAAGATTTAAGGGCTTCTGATGAGGGTTGAACGTTTCATATGAAAGGTAGAGTGAAGAACGGGGAGTAAAAAAGTAAGGTAAATAATGAAATGAGAAGGGAATAGGACTATTTATAGGCGACGAGTAATTATGGCAAAACGCATCGATCAGAGAATCGAAGGGACGTCCAATTGGGAAGCCACACGTGTCCGAAGTCAGATGTACATGATGTTAAAAGACGTTTGTTTTCCCTCCTATTTCAAAACTTATACAATAAGGTTCTACCGAGACCGACATTCCACTTCTCGTTATTCCGATAGAAATTCGGACAAAAGGAAAAATCCGTGCACAAAAAGATCCAATCCAGTTTGAATGAAACTGAAAGCAGATAAAAGCATTCATAATCCAAAAAGATCCCATTCGGTTCAAAATAAAACTCATATATATTGAAAGATACGCAACTATCTTGGTTATATTAATCGTATAAAATATGGCCAAACATATGGTTTTAAACAAAAAACGGGGGGAAAATTAGTCCAGTGACTCGAAGGTTAGGAGCCTTGGTTCGCAACCTCGGGCGATTTGGCAGATTCACACTTCGATTCAGCAACCTCGGTTTGTCGAAATTGGAATCTCGAGGAGCAGACTTAAGTCGCTGATTCTCCTCTCGAAGGCGTTCAACCTCTTTTTGGAGGTTTTCATCTTGTTAGGAACCAAAATGAGGCGAAGGCCACATAACAGCTCCTTCAAGTAATATATTCTTCCGAGATGACGTAGCAGGTGGCATGGCCGAATTGCCACTGAGACTATTCTGCATGGCAACATTGACTTCGGCTGGAGGCTCATCATCATCGAGAATGACTACGGGAGCTTAATTCCCTCTAGAAGCTTCCCTCTTAGCCTCTGAAAGTAGGTGACGAGATTGGACCCTGGAGCCAATTACTGTGAAGGAAACTAGGATGGTTGGAACATCTCTTTGCTTCCGTTTCTTGCTCGAAGGAATAGAACCTTCAACAGCTTCTTCCTTGGAAGCAGTCTTCTTCTTCGAGGAAAGTCTCTTCGTTGGAAGTCCTGAAAGTAAGGATCCTAGCGTAAGGCACACAACGGATAAAACTTGCTAGTAAATGTGAAAGAAGGTAAAAAAACTTACCATGATTCTTCCCTCTTCCCCATTCGGCGGAAATACTTCTCTATGAGCGGGTCAGGTTATGAGAAGCACCTAGTAATGCGATGACCTAATCAAAATTCTGATTATGAGCTCCAGTTCGATCGAAATCGGAGTAGGATTCCATTATTCGGGAAAGGCTTGGATAGAGAACGATGGAATTGGCTTGTCCGAATCATAACAAATCGGTGTAGCCAGTCTCTATCATAATTATCCTCTAGGTCAATGAGGCCTCGTGCTCCATGAGGATACAGATGCACTAGGCCACCTCGGATGACTCGTGGAACATAAATGTGGATCAAATGATCAAGGGTAAAAGAGACTCCGGCTACGTTGGCCAAAAGATTAATACAATACACCAATCTCCAAACTTGCAGAGCAACTTTCCCAACACAAATCCGATAACGGCGACAAAAATCCAATATTACCTGAGGAACGGGAAAAGAATAACCAATTGCAAAGGGGTATATGTAAACCAGAGTGTAACCTGCGACATGATGGTTGATTCTTGTCCCATGGCTAACTTGGATGATGTCAATGTCGGCGTCCAAGTTACAATCATTTCGAAACTTGGGGATAGTGGCAGCATCAACAAATGATTCGAAGCTCTCTACAGATTCAAGATGGTTCGAAACCTTACAATCGCTTTGGTACTTGAAGCCAGCGGGGAGAATGTCGGCAGCAAGGAACTCAAGTTCTTCACTGGGACTAGAAGTTGCCGTTGGAGATGGTGGTAAAGAACGGGATGGCGGTGAAGGAATAGCAGGAGACTGAGTTAGCAGAGGAATAAAAGACATTGTTGAGAAGAGGTTGGAAGAAAGAGATTTTGAAAGCTCTGATGTAAGGTTTTTTCTAGAGGGTTTTTGCTATGTAATGAGACTAAGTACATGGCTTAACGTGAGTAGAGCACTTACTTTTTATACACAAAGAGTTGAAAGCTGAAGAGTTGGAAGATAGTTACCAAGGCTAATCGCTACAGTGGTGTAATAATGAGCAATCAACATCGTGCAGAGTGCATCAACATCATGCGAAATTGAAGAATGTCTTTTCAGGCGGCGGAGCTAGATCTTCGGTGTTGCTGCTATGGATCGGTTTCGTTTTTGGTTTAAATCTATTCCCCGGAGTCAATGCTTTCCACCGGGAAATTGAGGGACTATCTGTATACGGTATAAATCGGGGTAAAATATTCAGGTCCGACGATGGAAGATCGGAGCAAGATATGAGAATTGGCTGTGAGATGTAACGTCGGTTCGGGTTCGACTAGTCGGACAGAATAAAGCCCGAGGTATCACAAATCGGAGGGGTGCTAGTTGACATGAACGCGAGACCATAATTGAATTTAACAATCGCGAAGCACACACGGTAATTTAGTCCCCACCAATGGTCTCATCAACTGTAAGCTTAAACATTTTTTTTACGCCAGTATCGTCAAACCTCCTTATAACGACGTTGTCGGTCTAGATAATTTTGGCTGCTACGTAACGAAATGTTATTTTAAAGAACAACATAATATAACATAACATAAAATGTCATGAGTTCCAAAGAAAACTTGTCGTTTTAATTTTGTTTTCTTAACATAAACATGCATTTTATTCATCTTTCAAGGCAAAAAAGTACACTTTGATCTTTGATTGAAGGGAGTTTACATATCTATACTCCATAATCATATTTGCAAAATGGTAACTATCCCAAAGAGGGAGATAAGTTAAATGCATTGTCTTAAGGGCTTTAGGATCCTATAAAAAAATAGGAAATCAGCCTATCCAAAAAATGTTGCAATTTGGGAGGATCAAAGTTGATGTTGATTCTTTTCTTCAAGGTTGTTCGAAAGGATGGTAAACTCCACCTATCCATAGTCATGAGTCTGGTTGTTAGGACAATTATGGCTTAGAGTTGCCAACTTGTCAGCCACTTTGTTTCCTTCCTTGTAACAATGCTGCATTATAAAACCAGGCAGCTCCATGTATTTTCTCAGTTCTTCCACTTTCTTAAATAGCCTCCAAGGTATAGAACTGACTTCATTCACACAATCTACAAGTAACTTTGAGTCACTTTCTGCAATGATGTATTAATACCCTCTATCAATACACATTTTGATGCCAAAGTAAAGAGCGGCAACTTCAGCCCAATTACTTGTGCCTGCACCCAAGCTCAAAGAGTAAGCTACTACGAGATGACCCTCATGATCCCTTATCACTCCTCCCCTACCACAAATGCCATCTTTACAACTCCCATTAGAGTTCAATTTGACAAAGCTGATAGGAGGTTTGAACCATTTAACTAAGGTAGTAACTTTGAAATTGAAATCTCTCGTCATAACTTGAGAAACACCGTCGCACGTAGGCTCTGTAATAATACTCCCAAACTGATTTTTAACAATCTGCATAATATTGAAGGAGATAAAGAAAACAGACTTCCTTATGTTTGACCTCTCTTTGCCATATCTAGCACCATATCTGGTTCTCTACATTTCCCAGGATGTAATTGTTGGAATGCATCTGCCAATAAGAGTTTGCACTGGATTTTTGAACTTCCATTTCCACCAGGTTGTGACCAGCTGTCTATAAGAATTATTATTGTACTTAATGCCCTCTGGACCACACATAATCTTTCATAGTGCTTGAGCAAAATCTCCAGAGTAAAATAAGTGCTCCAGATCTTCACTAGTAGGATTTTTGCAACATGAGCATCTAGAGGGAGCATTAATGCCCATTCTAGCAATTCTGGTATCTGTAGGTATCCTGTCCCTCAAAATTCTCCATACGAGGAAGTTCATCTTAAAAGGGACTATCTTATGCCAAGTCATGGAATTAATCCATGATTTGTCCCTTCTGCTCCTCGCCAAGTTCCAAGCTAATGCCACTGAAATTTTCATTGTTTTCAGCAATCCAGATAGGTTTGTCCTTTGCATTGTTGTAATGGCTACTTCATTACGGTCAAACTCTAGATTCTTGGCCCAACTATATATGGGAAGTTTAAAAGTTTTCTCATTATATATATATATATATATATATATATATATATATATATATAATGTAGTTTAACTTATCCTCATACCCCTCCCCTCTCCCCTCAAACAAAAAAAATAAAATAAAATGAATTAGATTACGAAAGAACATTGTATAAGATAAGGAAAAAAATCAGTGAGAACTTTGCAAAAGAAAAAACTGTACTTGATATGAGTTGCGTGACGATATGATAGTTGGGACTGGAGATCATTATTTTATGTAAAGGTGACACAAAAGTTGAACTCGAAGGAATAAGCATTCCAAAACTATGGTAAAGAAAATATTCCTTCATCCTTATTCAGAGGACCTTTAGTAAAGAGCATTTTACTTTTAATATTGAAACTTCTATGCAAATTTGGATTATTCGAATTTCGAAGCGAATACTAAACATCTAGGGGCAGCGGTAGTTGTTAACATTAGGTTTAGATTGTGCGATTTGAGATAGAAAGAAAAAGCAAAAGATAGAACCCGCAAGGATGATCGAGTTGATTGAGCTTTCGAGCCTGCAAGCAGAACCTAATAATTTTAGTACAAATTCTATATATTGAAAACATTACTAAATATATGTAAAATTAAATTCTAAATCGGATTACTAATACTTGAAAGCCTTATCCCAGAGTTCGGAATTTATAAAATTAAATCATGAATTTGTTTTTTATTAAATTTAAATAAAAAGAAGAAGAAATATTCCATCTCTGTCCATCCAGCACATCCAACTTCCAAGGAATTTTGACAATTTATCCAGCTTAATGATGTGCAATTCTTTGGGAAAAGGAGCGATGTTGCCTTTGAAAAGAAAAAGATGCTGTATGCTTTTTAGAACATTCCAGATTTTGTTGAGCAAGCTATGAGTAAAAGTTATACTCCCTCCATTTCATAATAAATGTCAATTTAACTAAAAATACGCATAATAAAAAACTAATAATGCAATATGAAGTTTACTAAACTATCCTTATATAATAAAATAAATTACTTTTTTCTCTTAATTAAAACATGCATGAGTAATTCTTTTGACATTAGGAATTTAACAATATCAAGTTATTATCTACTAGTGCTATTGATATAAAAGTAGATTTTTTTCTTTATAGAACATTTCAAAAAAAATTAAATAATAAAGATTTGTTGTTTTGTGCATTTGCTCATTATCTTGCTGTCATAATATTTTGTTTATGCATCGAATTCCTTTTTCTTTCTTTTCTTTTATTTCTTTTGAGTCGAGGGTTTTTCAGAAACAACCTTTCTGTCTCACAAGGATAGAGATAAAGTTTGCATACACTTAACCTTCTCTAGACCTCACTTGTGAAATTACATTAGGTATGTTATTATTGTTGTTGTAATTTGTAAATAAAAAAAAAACTCAACTAGGAGTTGCATAATCATATTACAACAAAAAACTAAAGCACAAGAAAATTTTGGTTTTTCATTTTTTCTATTTGATTTGGATGAGAAATTTACATTCTTTGTTTTGGTTAGGATTCAGATTATTTGAAGTAAAACTCTATGAACAATATATTTAAATATCATTTTTCTATTTAATGTGGCGTATAAATATCTTCTGTGCTTATACCTTCTTGGTCAAGCTCTAGGCAATTAGAGATTACTAATATTTCTGAAAAAACAAAATACTTATTTTATAAAGTTAAACAAAATACTCTTTCATTGTGAAAAATAATCAGGAAATTCGCAAGCAACTTAAAAAAAAAAAAAAAAAAGATTAATTGACCAGCACATAAAATCACAAATCCATCAAAATTCACAAGCAACTATTAAACTGTACTCCAAATAGGAAATAAACCAATAAATAAATTAAATAAAGTGCTCGTACAAGCAACAAACGCCGTCGTCGATGTCGCAGGTGAAATAAAATTCTCATGAGTGTAGGCATCAATCAATCAGTAAACAACAATTTCTCTCTCAACTCTCAATCCTCCCAATTTAGCAACAAATTTGGCATATATCTACAGTCAATTAGTTACAAAAAATGGTGTCGTACGTGAGCTTATTGATGTACGGAGTGGGAGGGATAGTGGTAGCAGGGATGGCAATACTTGTTGCATTTCAGGAGAAACTAGTGTACGTGCCTGTATTGCCTGGACTGACTAAATCATATCCTATTACTCCCGCTCGGCTTCGACTTCTCTATGAAGATGTGTGGCTTAGATCTTCTGACGGTGTTCGTCTTCATGCTTGGTTCATCAAACTCTTCCCTGACTGCCGAGGTAGAGCACTTGTTTAATTATATTTTAAAGGCATTCCTCATGTGTATTTTTCTTGAGATTTGTGTTTGATGTTTAGTTTAATTATACTCTAAAACTCGTGAGATGAGCATAATTTGGATATATTTGTGTTTTTTACCAGCACTTGTATTGTTATGTTTAATTATATTCTTTCGGCGTTTGCGATTTGTACGTTTGTTGAGATTTGTGTTCGATATTTCCTCTAATTATGCTGAATAACTTGTGATATGTGGCGTAATTTGGCTATATTTGTGATTTTAAAGTAAGTGCTGGTCAATTAACCCATTTCTTGAAGCTGCTACTGAATTTCCTATTATCTTGACCTAATTTCTGTTGTACAGCATTTTTGCTTAATGTTTTACCTGAATTGGTGATTATGGATGAATGTTTATAGCTGCTCTCAGAATTTGTTAAACTGACATGAGAGTTTCTTTGACCAATTTAATGATATTTTTCAGCATTTGCGATGTGTATGTTTGTGAGATTTGTGTTTGATGTTTGGTCTAATTATACTGGAAAACTAGTGAGATGAGCGTAATTTGGATGGATTTGTGATTTTAAAGTAAGTGCTGGTCAAAAAAAGGGCAGCCCGGTGCACTAAGCTCCCGCTATGCGCGGGGTCCGGGGAAGGGCCGGACCACAAGGGTCTTCAATTAACCAATAATTTTTTAAGCTGCTACTGAGGTAAAACATGATTATTTTGACCTAATTTCAGTTGTACAGTTTCTTTTCTTTTTTTTTTCTTTTTTTATGTTTTACCTGAATCGTACGAGAGAATCGGTGATTATGGATGAATGTTTATAGCTGCTACCAAAATTTGTTATGAGAGTTACTTTTACCAAAATTTGTGTTAGATGTTTACTCTAATTAGACTGGAAAATTCGTGAGATGAGTGTAATTTTGGGTGGATTTGTGATTTTAACGTAAGTGCTGGTAAATTAACCGATTTTTTTTTTGAATTTGCTACTGAATTTCCTGATTAATTTGACCTATGTTCGATATGTACTCTAATTATACTGGAAAAGTCGTGAGATGAGTGAATTTGGGTATATCTGTGATTTTAAAGTAAGCGTTGGTAAATTAACCAATTTATTTTGAAATTGCTACTGAATTTCCTGATTATTTTGACCTAATTTCAGTTGCACAGCCTTTTATTTTTATGTTTTACCTGAATTGTTCGAGAGAATAGGTGATTATGGATGAATGTGTATATGGTTACGGAGATTTATGTGCGATATGTACTCTAATTATGCTGAAAACTCGTGAGATGAGCGTAATTTTGATGGATTTGTGATTTTATGTGCTGGTCAATTAATCAATTTTTTTTTATTTTTTTTTTGCTTGTGAATTTCCTGATTATTTTGACCTAATTTCAGTTGTACAGCTTTTTGTTTTATGTTTTACCTGAATTGTGCGAGAGTATTGGTGATTACAGATTAATGTTTTAGCTGCTACCAATTTTTTGTTAAACTGATGTGAGAGTTATTCTTACCAAATAAGCATGGTTGATGTGGTTTTCTGATCTGCTCGTCAATTTCTGTTTTGAAGATTCTACTTAGTGATTGACTCGTTGGGTGATTTGATTGTGTAAATGAGCTAAAAGTTTCATTTAAAATGATCATTTCCTGGGTTCAAGAATTCCTATTGCTGCCAATAGTTTTGCCAAAATGTAGTAGCGACAAACTGTTTGAATGCTGCTACAGATGCACATCAATATCTACTAGCTGAGATTAAAAATCCTGATTGTAAATTAGCGTGTATGATAGTGTTTTTCGGTTGACAAGGCAAGAAGTATGGATGTGGCGCAGGGTTTCTAGTTAGCCATCTGTCACAGGAAAAAAGGAACCTAAGTACAATATCGACATTCACCTTTGAACTCCAAGTCAGTAGCTCATTTGTGTATTTAAACTAAAATATCTTCAGTACACTTCAACCTAACCACCTAGCTGGAGCATGCATCACTATGATGTTTCCGCATTATTTTCTACTGATACAGGAAGTGGTGCTATAAGGATTTTAAACTAATTTGGATGTGCTGTCCACTTGTGATTAGTTTTTGATTGCTGGTTAGTGTAATTTAAGCTGAGATAGTATTTTTGTTCTGCAGGTCCAACTATCATATTTTTCCAAGAGAATGCAGGAAGTATCCTTTTGCTATAATGTCTTCTAGAATGATTTACTGACTTTGTTTCCATATTCCTTTTCTTGATCTACCTCTTGCACTCATGTTGTATAAGTCAACACTATCTAGTTTGGATATCCTTTACTAGTTAATTGTAGATATTGCACACCGTCTTGAAATGGTTCGCATAATGTTACAACGTCTGCAATGCAATGTTTTTATGCTTTCCTACCGAGGGTATAAATCATTTCCCGTATTTGTCAGTTTCCTGTCTGTGCTTTGTCTTTGACAATACTGGTGGTTTTTCTTTTTACTTATTTCTAATAATTTTGTTGTAACAAAGTTACGGCGCCAGTGATGGATACCCTTCTCAACACGGGATCATAAAGGATGCTCAGGTTTTGTTAGCTTTCCCAAATTTCATAGATTTTGACCTAAACCCTATCGGTGAAATTAAATAATTATGCTTGTCTTTTCAAAAGGCTGCACTGGATCATTTAGTTCAGAGGACCGATATTGACACATCAAGAATAGTAGTCTTTGGAAGGTCACTTGGAGGAGCTGTTGGATCTGTTCTTACCAAAAACAATCCTGACAAGGTACTCTAGCAATTAATGATTCTTCTTGTCATGCTGCTAGATGTTAATATTGTTACAAGTCTGATTATCTCTAACTTGTTTAGTTTCCTTTTTTACTATTTAAATTAAGCTCAACAAGGGCTCCATCACGGCAAAAGAATTCAGTGTACTTTGTTAAGTTTCTTTCAAACTTATATTCTCTGTGGGTACTCTTGACACCTGATTGAAGTAAATAAATTTAGAGTCACTCTTTGGAGGTTGGTGAGAATACAAGCTTGCGATAACTGAACAAATCTGAGTTTATCACCAGGATGAGAGGGGCAACCTATAACAAATGACGAAGGAAAAAAGAAAACCTACTTTTTTTTGAGAATGAAAAGAAAGCTGCTTTTCTTTCCCTTTACAGTAAAGAACAATCTCTTTGCACCAAAATTATTGACCATAAGATAAGATATTAGCCTGTAATGTAGTATTTTATGTAATACATGTAGAATTACAGGCTACTTATCGTCTGTGTGGGATATCTCGTTTTTGTGATGTCTGAATTTAATTTTTTTAATCAGTTTCTCAATGGAGGAGTTTGGGAGGATGTTTGCTTCCATTTTCTCAAATAAAATAAAGGTCCATATAAACTTATGTTGTTAGTCTCTTGGGTGTATACCCTTTACGATTTATCTCGTGACGGTGATGCTCTTTAAGTTTATGATCCTCTTTTGCACTTATTTGTTCATTATGTAACTAGAAACTTATGATGCTCTTGTAGTCTTAAGTAGTACGCCCCATCAGAACCTGAATTTGCATCATGCTACTCCATTTTTTTCTTTAATCTTCATCCATATTACATCCAGTTCATGCATAGGAGAAGAGGTTGGCAACAACAACAACAACACACACAGTGTAGTCCCACAAGTGTGGTCTGGGGAGGGTAGGATGTGCGCAGACCTTACCCCTACCTTTATGGGGTAGAGAGGCTGTTTTCGATAGACCCTCGGCTAGAAAGAAAAGACAGGGATGCGACAACAAATAGCAAGATAAAAAGCATGATATCTAGAAAAATATGACAACAAAATAGCAAGTTAGAAAGCAAATGAGGCAACTGATAGTAATACACATTGAAGAAAAGAAACTACGCGATTACTATCTAATACTACTAATACGGCGACCACTCACACCTTTGATTAAGCACGTATCTAGGTCAAGCTGTGCATAGAATAGAGTCCTTGTCTATTTTGTTTAGGGTAATCTGTATGCACCTCTTTTTTGTTTCTTCCCCTTCTGTGTCTGTCTTTCTGGGTTTTATTCCAGACTTTTCTAGTCCAAGGTATTTAAATTGCTGAAGGTGCTTATAACTTGTACATGTTTTTGACATTTATATCCTAGTTGTCTTTCACTATTGTAGGTTGCTGGGCTCATTTTGGAGAATACTTTCACCTCTATCCTGGATATGGCTGGAGTTCTCTTGCCATTCTTGAAGTGGGTCATTGGGGGAAGTGGCTCAAAGGGTTTCAAGCTTCTTAACTTTGTTGTTCGATCTCCATGGAATACCATTGATGTCATTGGTGAGGTGAGGATGCATCTGTGTAACACTCTCTGTCCAATTGACTTAAGTTGACTTTTTCTTAAGAGTAATCTTCAAATTTATTATTTATTGACATCTATGAAAAGTAAAGGAAGTTGTGAAGATGTCACTAAAGTTTGCAAAGTTTATAAGTTTAGTTCTTGGAGGGATTAAAATTACATTATAGAAAATAGTTCATAATTTTTAGGATGGACTAAAACAGAACTAGGTAAATTAAATTGGATAGAGGGAGTGAATTTCATGGTTTAACTAATAGTGGACTGTTCTAAAGTAGTAACCAGGACAAAACATTTCGGATACATTTTTCTTAATAAGATCAAATTTTTTTCTAAAACGAACTTTATCTTCTGACATAGTTGAATACTGCGAAATGCGCATGAATTTCATTTCAGTCGTATGTTTGTAATTTCATAGATAAGATGCGAATGATGGAAGAGATCTGGTAACTGTTCTTGCACGTTTTGATAACAGTAGGGTTTCTTATCGACAATGAATCTGTATATTTTTTTAGTAGCCTGAACCATCTTAGATTTTCTTTATCACCCCCTCCCCCCACCCCCAAACCCCACCACATCTCTTTTTTGGAAAGGAAGCTGGTTGAAATTATGTTTCTGCCTATTGTTGTCCTTGTTATGTTCAAGTTAACTCAGACTTCTGGCTTATTGTTATGTTCAAGTTAACTCAGGCTTCTGGCTTATATTCTCTGATGCTTTTGAGCGCAGATCAGGCAACCAATCCTCTTCCTATCTGGACTACAAGATGAGATGGTTCCACCATTCCACATGCAGATGCTATATGCAAAGGCAGCTGCCCGCAACAGGCAATGCTTATTTGTGGAATTTCCGAACGGGATGCACATGGATACCTGGTTGGCAGGTGGGGATCACTATTGGAGGACAATTCAGAAATATTTGGAAGAAACTGTTCCAGAGAAGAAGGATGATGAATCAAAGAAGGATAAGGAATTGTCCTCTAAGCAAAATGGTTAGTTGCAGATATCAAACTTCACCTGCTATTATTCTACAATCTTTTCTTCGCTGTATGGTTTTGTGCATCTTAATTTTCGTCTAAGAAAATAATTGTGAAGACATAGATGATAAATTAGAGTTGTATAGGCTGCAAGCCTCCGATAGATACGTTGACAGTCAACTTGAAACTGTCCTGTAAACAAAAACTTGCTCTATCAAAGACTGGGTCAAGTATGATTGATCCTTCTGGATGTCTCAGAGGGAAGTCATGTCCTATTTTATCAGCCTAAGGAAAATCTCTATACCACTTTGTAATGTCTAAAATCTATTGTCTCGAAAATCAACACATAAGATAGAGTTCGGAAAGGACATTTGAGAGAATGATATCCGATCGGTGTCTAATAATTCGTAGAACAGTAAATGCTATTAATTCTTTGGATTTAGCTCCTGTTATAACTCCTTTCCATACCATAACTACAAAATTATTTAAGTATTACCTTTCCAAAATTGAATTGCCTGCTACCTCGCATAGCCACTTATCTTCACCTTGTGGATCATTGTTTCTCAATGCGTTGAAGTTTGTATGCTGATGAACTTACAATATTTACAAGTTTGTATGTGGATGCACTTAAAATCTTTACGAACAATCGTTTCTAGGCTAATTGTGGCTGTTTGGTTTGTGATATCATTTGCAGTATCTGCAGATTCTGTCGCTAGCTGAAATCTTGAGTTTCAGGCAGTTCAGATGTAACTTTGGATTCCAGCATTCAAACACGTTTCTTTTGATGTTGCAGTGACCAAGAGCACTTTGTGATATCAAGTTATGAAAGTGCATCCTTTCAAATTTATTCTTCTGAAGATATTTTTGCTGTCCTATTTTCAGAAGGCAAAAAGATGTGAATGGTCTTCATTTATACTACATCTCACTAACAATACTAGGCATCTCCAAGTATAGGTCCAGCTGACTCGTGTTGTATGAATAAGGATTCAAATGTTTCAATTGTATGCAAAACGTAAAATGCCGACTCTACTACACAGTGACAGAGGGAAGGCGTTCTCTTGCCTGAATGGGTTACTCTTATTTTGGTGTGATGCTTTTTCTTCAAACCGAGCTATATGAACCTTCAGTCTATGTATTCAATCTGTTTGTATGTTTCCCTTAGTTATTACTACCTTATTTTCGACAATTGATGAGGTAAAAATGCTTTACTCTGGGAAATTCTTTCGTGCAACAGATTGACGCATCGTCAATTGATGAGGTGAAAATGCTTTACTCTGGGAAATTCTTTCGTGCAACAGATTGACTCAGCAAATGGAATTAAGAGAACTCGGTTTCTTTTATGCGTGAATGAATGGAAATGAAGTTCGGATATACAAGAACAAACATTTCTCAGATAGTATTAATGACACAGAATATTTAATCAGTAAGGATCTTGTACATGAGGACTATTAGCTTAAAGCTAGTGAGGTTATTTTGAACACTTGTTCGTCTTCAATTGCCGAGTTTTGAAATACGACTTGCATAACCTGCCATCGAATTGATAACATAGAGCATTAGGCGATCAATACTATATATCATTTGATGCAATCTGATGAAGCGGGCAATTTTAACAACATACCTAGAGTAGTCCCACAAGTGAGGTCCGGAGAGGGTCAGATGTACAAAGATCTCTACCTTTTGGGCTAGGGAGACTGAAATACAAGAAAAAGAATATTACACCTAAATATGAAAACGTGCAATCTAATATATCTCAAATTACCATTTGGTGGAAGACATCATTGCTTGTAATTTAACAGGAGTAACGTTTATAATTGGAAATATATTTAGCAGGTGTTTGGCCATAAAAATCAAATATTGTTTGCTTTGTTTGGAATTTTTGAAGTTGGAGCTGAAGATGGAGTAGTGTTTGGTTATAGTTTTTGCAAAAAGATATTTGATTGTATGAATGTATTGAAAGTTAAAAACATGAGTTTAGGTGTTTTCTAAATTCCAAATACAACTTGGTACTTTATAACCTATAGACCCAAACCCTCGATAATCCTTGTGGTCGTCGAGATTTTTCACTTAGACACATTAACTAAATCTTGTTCCATTTAGACACCTGATGTAGGATCGACTGTGTTATTTAGATACGATTGTGTCATTTAGATACTTTTCGTATAATCTGTCAAATAGATAGAGCGAGCGTAACTTGTCAAAACAGCAAATAATGACAAGCGGCATATACATACCCAAAGCAATTACTATTAAAGAATGTATTTTAGTACTAGTAATTAATTACTAAAAAAGTACTACAGTAACATCTACACAAAACAAAAAAAGTTACAGGTCACCGCTGACCTTCACCCCCCGCACTCCATCTTCTCCGATGAGTCAACGCCGGAGCTCCGGCGAAACCCAAGCAACTACACCACTGACAGCTCCCCTTCCCCTTCATCGCTTCAAACGACAAGCAACCCCAGCCCCTTCGACTCTGATTTTTAGTGAGAAATCTCCATTGTTGTACCCAATTTGTTCTCCATCTCCTTCCTTGAATAAACTACTGGTCCATTCTGCTTTAAAGGTTTGATTTTATCCTTTTTCTACTTTTGTTTTTTCGCGCTGATGACGGATCGTTCTGATATAGTTGAATATGTTTGAATTTGCTATTTTTTTTTTATTGTAGTTTGGAAATCGCCTGGAGATGGGAAAGTGCTATCTTAGAGTGAGCGAAGAGTATGAGCTTTTTCTTAAAAATGGTGGGAGTAAAGAAAGAGATTGGTGAAATTTGCTATTTTCTTGTTATTTTTCCTAAAAATGGCGGGAGTAGTTTGAATTTGCTATTTTCTTATTAATGGAGCCTTCTAGAAGGTGGTGGTTTAAGGTGGAGGAAAGGTTGAAAGAAGAGAGAAGGAAAAAGAAGGATTAAAAAAAATTAAAAAATTGTAAAATTTAAGGTCTTCACCCTTGTTTAATATGTAATTCATCCAAGTTATCAGATGCAAAAAGTATCTAGTGACATAATTCAACCTTATCTCACGTGTTTAAATGAAATAAAATTTAATTATTTAAGTGAAAAATGTCGACTACTATGAGGGATTGTGATGGGTTTGGCCTAACTTGTAAGGTAAACTTAATCTTTAGAATATACTAATTGCACTGTCTTTATCAACACTTATTGTTATAGTCTAAACAATCTGAGACCATAATTATCCCAACAAACAAAAATTAACATTAACCAGAGCAAAATTTTCCAATTCACCAGCCCCAAATCGAATTCCAGTGCCATTTTAACCAGCTCTATCCTCACCCAATCAACACGTGGACTCTCATTCAGTAGCCAAATATACAACCAAGTGACTAAAAAAAGAGTCCAGAACTAAAATGACTCAATAAAAAACGAAGTGAATCAAAATACCCAACAAAAAAAGCTACAAAATTACTTTTAGCGCAGTACAGTTCACGGAGACGGAGCCGTTAACTGCTTTAGCGCAGTATTTTACTGCGCTAAAGATTTTTTTTTTTGTATATCGCAGTAAAATACTGCGCTATAACGAGCACTAAAAAAAAATTGGTAAACTTTTTCTTTTTGGCAACACTTAGTGTGTTTTTTCATACTTTGACCAACAATTAGTCGTGTGTCAAGATTTCAAAACGTCAATATTTTATATAGAACTTGATATTTTTTTTCTGCGTACAATAATGTAGGCTCAATACATCAAGGATACGTAGACGTTCGGATCGTCATTTTAGGGGTTGAAAAGATACCCGAAGTAAGTTTTGTTTGAAAAAACTTAATGTTTGACTGTAAGGTTATTTTAGTCAACTTTATATGTCGAGAAAATTAGTCAGCTTTGTTTTCAAAAATTGAAACCACAGAAGTGAAATTGACATTCACATCTACATTATCCCGGGGTTTTTACGTTGAAATCTATGGCGTATCATCGTATTATAAGTAAATAAAATTGAAAATTTTACGCTAATTTAGGGGGAAATTGAAATTGAATGGGATAAAAGGTGTTTTTTTAAAAATCGGCTCGGCCAAACTGTCTTGCGGTCGTTTGTCCGCATAGATCTTGGAAAAATACCCAAAATAAAAAAAATCGGGTAAATCAGACGTCCGAGCGCAAAGTTATGACCATCTAAAGTTTGATCACTTTATAACTAGCTTTTCTCTCTATATTTTTTAAATACTTTTTTATCCAATTAAATTAGATTTATATTGAAAATAAAGTTATGTCTTGATTAAAAAATAACACGCTTAAATCAAAATCTTAAAACTTAAACCTAAAGTTTCCAAACAAAACTTACTTCGGGTACCTTTTCACCCCCTAAAACGACGATCCGAACGCTTATGTATCTTTGATATATTGAGCCTACATTATAGTACGCAGAAAAAAAAAATCTGGTTCTAAGTCTTGATACACGACTAACCGTTGGTCAAAGTATGGAAAAGAGAACTTTAAGTGTTGCAAAAAAAAAAAGATTTATTAAAATAAGATGTTGCGATCTTTTTATGAAAAAAAAACACTAATTGTTTTTTAAGTGTGTTATTTTTAATGCGTAACTTTATTTTGAATATGTTGCAAAAAGAAATCGCGTAAATCGGACATACGAGCGCAAAAAATTGCGTATATTCGAAATAAAGTTACGTATTAAAAAATAACACACTTAAATCTAAACTCTAAAAATAAAAAAATTTACGCTAATGACAACAAGTCTTCATATAAAAATGGACGTCTATGTATATAGAACACTCAAACCTAAAGTTTTCAAACAAAATTTACTTCGGGCACCATTTCAACCCCTAAAATGACTATCCGAACGTCTACGTATCCTTGATGTATTTAGCGTACATTATTATACGAAGAAAAAAATATCAGGTTCTATATAAAATATTGACGTTTCGGAATCCTGACACAAAATTAATCATTGGTTAAAGTATGAAAAAAACACTAAGTGTTACAAAAAAAAAAAAGTTGGCCAAAAAACACTAAATTTTTTCAAACAAAATTTACTTCAGACACCTTTTCAACCCCTAAAATGACGATCCGAACGTCTAGGTATCCTTAATGTATTGAGCCTACATTATTGTACGCAGAAAAAAATATCAGGCTGTATATAAAATATTGCCGTTTCGGAATCTTGACACACGACTAATCGTTGGTCAAAGTATGAAAAAAATACACTGAGTGTTGCAAAAAAAAAAAAAAATTACCAAATTTTTTTTTTTAGTGCTCGCTATAGCGCAGTATTTTACTGCTCTATAAAAAAAAATCTTTAAGCAGTTAAAGGCTCCGTCTCCATGAACTGCAAGGTAGTTTTGTAGCTTTTTTATTTGTTGGGATATTTTGATCGGAAAAGGGCCAAAATTACCCCTGAACTTTGAAAAATAGTTCATCCATACCCTTCGTTATACTTTAGGGCCAATTATACCCTTACAGTTATACTATGGGGTCAATTATACCCTTATGTCTAACGGCTGCCACGTGGCATCATCTCAGCCCTTCAAAATTATTTTACCCTCAAATAATTTTTTACCCACTAAAATAACTCAAAACGACCCGAATTTTTTTTTTCCAGCAAAAATAATACGAAATTATTTTTATATTTTTTCTGGAAAAATAATTCCCTATTATTTTTGCTGGAAAAAAAAATTCGGGTCGTTTTGAGTTATTTTAGTGGGTAAAAAATTATTTGAGGGTAAAATAATTTTGAAGGGCTGAGATGATGCCACGTGGCAGCCGTTAGACATAAGGGTATAATTGACCCCATAGTATAACTGTAAGGGTATAATTGGCCCTAAAGTATAACGAAGGGTATGAATGAACTATTTTTCAAAGTTCAGGGGTAATTTTGACCCTTTTCCGTATTTTGATTTACTTGATCTTTTATTGAGTCATTTTGGTTCCGGACTCCTAAAAAAACTCACCCCCGGTGTACATTAGCATTTCTCTTTTGTCCTTTTTTTCTATTCATCTTATCCAACACGTACCTCAATCCCCATTTTAAAACTATTTGAAACCTCACGTCCACCAATAAAATTCCTCCACGTCAGTACCACACCTACTGCATTGCTCCAATGCAGCAATTCTTCATTCAAATTTGTCTCTGTTTTTATTTCCACTTCGGTTCATTTACCACCTGCTGTACCTTTTACTCATCATCTGACCAAATTCACCCCACAAAAAAACATACAATTACAAGAATACCCTTGTTCATTTCTTTTAGTAGTAGCACCTTTATATTCCTTTCGTGCCTAAAAAGTTGTTGAAAATACTTTGAAACAGAGACAAAAAAAAGAGAGTGACAGTGTAATTGTAGCAATGGAGGGTGGTGCTCAGTATAATCCCCGCACTGTAGAAGAAGTATTTAGAGATTTTAAGGGGCGTCGAGCTGGCATGATCAAAGCCCTCACTACTGGTATGTTATAATAATATTTCCACTTATACACTGGAATTTTTCTTTCTTTTTTTGGTTTTAGCCCACTAGTTTTTTTTTTGGCCTTTTTGGGTTTTGGGTTATGCAACATTCTGATCATTGTTGTTTAATGTGTTTTTTTTTGCTTTTGCAGATGTTGAGGAGTTTTATCAGCAGTGTGACCCAGGTTAGTTAGGGATCTTTTTATGTTCTTTTTGATAAAAATTTCAACATTTGGTATATGTGTGTTTTAATTATTTTTTTCCCCTGGAAAACTCTTTACGCTATTTTTTTTCCCCGTTGGGTGTATTTTGCTTTGTGGGTGTTTGTTCTCAGTTCTTAAGGTTTTGAATTTGACTGGATTTGGTTGGTTTTGAGTTTTAATGTTATTTGCCTGCTAATTCAGTAATTGCTTTTCAAGAAGAGTGAACATGTACTCAGTACCAGTTTCTCAAAAAAAGAAGAGTGAACATGTACAACACATTTATTGGGTGTACAGATTAACAATTTTTTACTGTTTTTGATGTGACACAAATGAAACCTTTTATTTTATTTTATTTTATTTTATTTTAAATTTGAGATAATAAGGCATTATTCTGTAATCAAATTTCGGGGTTTGGGTTAAAGGACAGAAGAATGTAGATGAACTTTATTCGCCTTGTTCTTTTTTTTTTTTTTTTTTTTTATTCTTCTCAATTATATTCAAGCAAGTTACTTAATTTGCTAAACATGAAACTTGTGGGTTGTCTGTTTTCTGGCCATGACTGTTCTTTTTGAGGTAGCAGTGCTATCTTCTTTGCTGTGTATATATGGTATACCATGTTTTGATTTTGCTCGACTTACTGTGTTTTAACTGGGAAAAAAGCATTTACTGTTAAACATGATATTTAAAATATCGCATCCAGTTCAAAATTTTAGAGTTTGCTATGGTATTCGCTGCTTGCTTCTACAGCTGTTTGTAATGCTTCAAGAACATTTTTCTCCCTGAGTTTGTTTTGCCCAAAACTGCTACCTCTTCTGTCTGCAGTTGTGTGCAATGATTGTGAATTCGTTGTGAGAGGAAAAAACTTTAATGGAATTGTGGGCAAATTCTCAGTGATTAAGCTTTGTGCTCACATTGAAATTGCCATGTACTGGTTGGTTGGAGTTCAACTGGAGATGAGAAAATCATTATCACGGTGTTATCCACTTAATATGTGTCGTCCCTCAACAACATGACTCCGGCAATCAATCACTTGATGTTTAAAGTTTCATAGCTTGGAAAATATTGGTCTAACTTCATATATGGGCTTCATTTTTTGGCTTTGATTGAATAGGTATTGCTAATGTGGGGCTCATTTTCTGTTGGATCCTTTCTTGCTTACTGAGCAGCTTTATTATTGACTTAAGTCTCAAGTTGTTAATTTTATGTACTCTAGTTTATGATTTCAGCAAACTATAATAGTTTTTCTTCATCAAATTTATAAATTTCGTGACAAAAGATTGAATTTAGTGCCTGATTTTGAGGCTAAAATACTTTTTGCATTATAAAGATATGGGTGAATTGAATGTTTATTCTGCCTTCCCTGCAGTAAGATGCCGTCTCTTATTGAACGAGTTTTTTTCCTGATTGAGATTAGTCGATGCTCACATTCTCTTTCTCACTTCACATTGGATGGAAACCTTGCAGAAAAGGAAAATCTGTGCCTTTATGGATTTCCTAGCGCGCAGTGGGAAGTGAATTTGCCTGCCGAGGAGGTGCCTCCTGAGCTACCAGAGCCAGCATTAGGTATAAACTTTGCTAGAGATGGGATGCAAGAAAAGGACTGGTTGGCTCTAGTTGCTGTCCATAGTGATGCATGGCTACTCTCTGTTTCCTTCTATTTTGGTGCCAGATTTGGCTTTGATAAAGCTGACAGGTAAACTCAATTCTACAACAATCTTTAAGAAAACAGTTTCTTGGTCCATCTGTGCTTTCTTCTAGTTTTCTATCTTTATAGGCCAGCTTCAAGTGATTTATTTGTGTATATTTTCTTTTTTTCCTTTTTAATCTATCATAACTGTATCTTTTGTTCAAATTTCTCCTTCCCAGTTGCCTCTTGCTGCAATGATGAGTTTGCTTTAAATCATAAGTAGTTATCATCAGCCTACAAGCCTTTGCCTTTTCTGTTAACTAAACAATGTGACTTTGTAAAGCATTCTGGAGATATGCTTATAAGCATAAGTGAATCTAGAATTTCTGGAACATGGGTTTTAAAAAAAAAGAAGGAAAAAATGTATTAAGTGGGAATTGATCCCTAGTCCTCTAGATAAATAACTCAATCTTAAACCAAGTGCACCATTTAGCCTTTCTGTAGCATGGGTTCCAGGCTTCCAACATATAATATTATACTAATTTTAGAAAATATATACATAAAATACCTAGTTTTATGGAGAGACCATGTGTTCACGTGCCCCATGTTTACCACCTAAAATCGCCCCTGCTTATAATTACACCTTGTCAGACATCTATGTGCTTGCTCTAATGTAGAAATGCAGTTATTTCCTTGGTGTGGTAGTCTACTGAGTATGGGAAGTTTCATCACTTTGCTGAATCTTTTTGATCTCCTTGATCTAGGAAACGCCTTTTCAACATGATGAATGATCTGCCAACTATATATGAAGTTGTTACTGGAGTGGCCAAGAAGCAAGTAAAGGATAAATCAACTGTTTCAAATCACAGCAGCAACAAGTCAAAGTCAAATTCTAAAGCGGTACAGTTGGAAACCTCTCCTATCCCCCATCCTTCTCCCTTTCCTCAAAAAGATGTTGTTTGTTGGATAATAGTAGTTGTGCAGTACTCTTTAATGGATTCCCCTTGAAAGTGTTTAATTTAAAATCTTCAGCCCTGTGACATCGCCACTGAATATTTTGCCTCGAAATTTATGGTTGCTGGACAAAAGATATGGTTAATGGATCCTCTGTGGTTTGAGCCTCAAAAGTTAATTGTTTAGTCATTTTCTTGTATAATTGTTTACCTAGATGTTCGATGTAGAAGCAGAATAGGCTTGGGTCTATACATTTCTGGGCAGGTCAGGAGTGGTTGCCTGCTTCTAATTTGAGGAAGGCTTATTACTCAGTTAAAGTGATTTGAACTAGAGTAATTACAGTTGTTTTGTATGCTTAAGTTTGTTAGAAGAGGCTTTCGGGTGCATAGGGTAAAGTCAGTATTCGAGTTATTCCAAAGAGGTATAGTGTGAGGTCAAGGATGAGACTCCCATGAAACCTTAGTATTGTCTTTTTTAAAAAAAAAAATTCATCCAATGTATTTTATGTCTACCTCAACTCCTGATAACTGACCTTTCGCATTGTAGGTTCTTAATCTAAAATCATTTTGCGATTTTCGCACTGCTCTTGTGCAACATTCTTACATTGTATTTTCCTTTGCCCCAACTTTTGTACGTTTTTGGTTGTCTTCAGTGAATAGAATCAAACTGCTTGAAAAAATGAACCTTCTCTTCTCAAAAGAAAAAAAGAACATGTGTCTTCTTGCTGTTGCTTTTGTGCTGAGTTTACTGTCTTCTGATTCCAGTGCAGTATGCTCTCATTTAGACTTTGATGTTACTGTGTCTGCGACATTGTCATTATGGCTATCTGAACGCACCAGGCCACATGTAACCTATATCTATTTGATAACATCTTAGTAATAAATCCATGCTTCATTGGCTTTTCTCCATGCATGGCCTAGCAGATATTGAGATTGTTTTATTTTAAATCTCAGGGTAAATACTCAAAGCCTCAAGTAAAAGAAGAGGATGATGGATTCGATGAGGAAGAAGATGATGAACATGGCGACACTCTGTGTGGTGCATGTGGTGAGAACTATGCTTCAGATGAATTCTGGATCTGCTGTGACATATGTGAGAGGTGGTTCCATGGCAAGTGTGTGAAGATCACCCCTGCCAGGGCCGAGCATATAAAGCAGTACAAATGCCCTTCATGCAGCAACAAGAGGATACGCCCGTGAAATCCCCTATCAGATATTTGCTGAGTTCCACAACTTGTAATTGTTCATGTGAACTCAGCTCACTGCCATCTTACAATATCAGCAAGCCATGTGTAGTCAGGGTTCTGGTCTCAAACATTTATATATCAGGATGCTTTACTAGTTTAGTTCTCTTTAGGCAGGCACTCTTTTATTCAACTCTAAACAATTTGATATTTAGGGATTTTAATCTTATGAGCAGTATCAATGCTAACTATTGCAGTTCATCTGGAGCATGTTGTAGCAGCTATATTTTTTGTTTTGTCAATTAAATGGGTGCTCCTTGTTTGATCATAAAATGTGTTCTCCGTCATTTCGAACACAATTAAATGATGTGTTTTTGGAATGACTGCTCTGAGCATTTGCCTCTTCATGGTTACAGCTTATGACCTAGTTGACAAGTTATAGATTAGGTGGAATAAAACATGCCAATCAAGGTTGAATTATGCACTTAATGGGCGCTGTCAGAAGTGTGAGATACCTGTGCTGGTCTTATACCAGTTTCAATGTTGTGAGATTCCTGTGCTGGTCTTATAGTAGCTTCATACATTGAAACTATATATTCTCTGCTGTATCTACCAGCTGCTGTCTTGGACCAACGTGAAATCCTTTATTGCATTGTGGAATATCCTATATCTTCACAAAATATCCTTTGAATAACTTACTTATGATGCCTGAACCTATTGTTTCCCCATTAAGCTTCTGTGACTATTAGCATGAGTCTCTTTCCTTTCAACTTATGCTTTTTTCTGTTCTAGATATACACTACTCCCTTGGAAAAGAATCATCATTGTCATCCTTGATGTAATTAAATTTTCTTTTTAACATAACACATTGAGAAGGTATATTCACCCTCTTAAGGCAGCAAAAAGCATTTTCCAAGTTGGCAGACTTTGTGGCTTAATTCATACCTGCCAGTTACATTAAGCATCAATTACTTCAATATCAAACGGATATATAGCATTCTTATTGCTTCTTTTGGTTTTTGTCTTTAACTCTCCAACTTTCTCTGGTGCATACCTTGAGAGATCAACCCCCTAATAGTTTGAGATTCATGTGAACTTCAAGGGGTAAAAACAGAAAGAAGGCTATCTGAAGCATGGAAATCGAACATCTACTTCAAATTGTTAGGTAATACCCCCCCCCCCCCCCCCCCACCCACCCTTTCCCGGTTCAATTTATTTGTCTTAATTTGACCCGACACGGAGTTTTAAAAAGTAAAGAAGATTTTTGAATCTTGTAGTCTTAAACTAAAGATATGTGTAATGCACTAAAATGTCCTTTAATCTTGTGGTCTAACTCTTGAACATTGACTTATGAAACGTTGAAATTAAAGAGTTGCTAAATTAGGAAAAATACATTTTTTTTTTAACAGACTAAAAAGGAAAGGAAAGTAAAACAAACAAAATTGAATCAGATGGGATAATTGTTTAAACCTTTAGACCTTAAAAAAATAATGTCGCGAATACAATTCTTTATTGCGGTTGTAGGAATTCTTGTTTAAACATTTTGACCTTAAAAAAAACAATGTAGCGAATACGATTCTTTATTGCGGTTGCTGGAATTCTTGCAAGTTACACTAACCAGTTCAATTGAAACTAAGAAGGGACCTGAAAAGAATATAGAAGAAAGAGGCAATATATCTTGAGATGACTCTTGTCATATGCAAGTATGTATGTTACCATGCATAAGTGATTTTACCAAAAGCATGCTATGGAGAAAGAACACTTCATGGGAAATACGTCATTACTTGGTCTCATGAGCAATCCTTTTGGCACTCCTACCAAAAACACATTTCAACCCATTTTGGAAAAAGGAACTCTTGTGATATACAAGCTTTTCTTTTCTTTTCTTTTTCGGGGGGATGGCAACTGGAAAAATTCCATCATATAAATAAATCATGTTCTACACTGCTACCTCAATCTAATTTTTTCATTAGGAAATATAACATTTGGATTTCGGATATGTGGATTTAATGCAGCTAATTCCTTCCATTTAGCCCCTGTACCATGGACGCGTGATGATATACTCCATAACGTCTCACCAGGCTGCACTGTTGTAGTTGCTGAAGAAGCAACTGTTATGGAAGATTTATTACCAGCCTTAGACTTCATTAATGGATGCTTATTCTTCTTTCCCATTCCATTCGCGAGCAACCAACGCGATCCAGACTGTTGTTGAGTTGACGAACCCCATGATTTCTTTTTACCTTGTTCTGTCTTTAAACCTGCAACATGCACTTCAGTGATTTTGTACTGAGGGATTTGTTCTTCCTCAGGAATGTTACCTTCTTTGACCTCCACAGCAGACTCCTTTTTGTGGGGCTCGGGTTCATCATCATCGTCGTCGTCGTCTTCATTGCTGTGAGAAACTGTGCTGTATATCTTAGGTTTAGGTGTTACAAACACTCTCTCCACTTGAACAAGAGCAAGCATAGGGGTACCAACTGGCTCATAATTCCTTAAAGGATCACGAAGCTGCACCATTAGGGCCACTGTAAAGCTGTTTCCCAACAATCCGCAATTCTTACCCTTGCCACGTCTCTTCGACCTGCCTCGAAACAAGTCAGTGCATGTAGCATGATGGGCTGCAAGCAGTTTGGAGGTCCGCTCACTAATTTCATCTGCATCGTCAATTTCTCCCGCGTCCAACCTCATCCATTCTTCAAGAGTAAGGGATAAGCCTATAAGCCCATCAACATCACCACCACCATTGTCTTGAACGTCCAGTAGCTGCAATCCACCTGTTCCTTCTAGACCTACAGATCCTCCAAAGTTGACCCTCTTTCCCTCGATGGCTGAAAACTCACCAATGGATTGTGGGCTTACATTCGAAGGTATGTCCTCATCTGACATGCCTGACTGTATTCTCAAACCCTCAATTGAAAGGGCTTCAATTTTATCCATCGCCAAAGGAGCAAGGTCCTCTAATGATACGTATTCTGATTTGTTCTCAGCGTCAAGAGAGTTACTGGACTTTGGTCTCTGCAAATTTACCTTTTTGCTTTGAGTACCAGCCATATTTTGTCCAAAATCAAATTCATGCTGTAACGAATCTTGTCTGCAGTAGGTACAAGTTATATAAGACAATTTCTTAATAGCAATAATGTGATGGATATGTGCAATTTCAAATATAAAACAGAATGTGAAAAGAAATTCAAACCTCACAGTTCCTTCAAAGCTTGGTGCAGTTTCCCATCCTATATGTTGCATGGTCTGCCCAGTAATATCTTCCAAAGGCATCAATTTATTTGCCTGAATAGAGAGCTTTTCAATCCCAATGGAAGCTAAATGATGCAGTATGTCCATTATACCAGATCCCATTTCTGCAGGAACCACCACTGGACTGGATACCTGCATTATCAAACTCCCCCCACCCTTGGCTTTCTTGAAAACTGCAGGGTTCATTGACCTTAAAAATCCTCCATTTTTAGTCTTAATGAAGGGTCCCAAGCCTTCTCCCAGAGGAGGCAATTGGTGAGGGTCCTCAAGAGGAGTATCAATTGGGCTCCCAAACCCGCTTGAGCTCTTAGGAGGGGAATATTGAAATGCCCTCTCGTTCAAGCCCCATTCACGCATCAAAACTTCTGTCTCCAAGTCCTCCAACATGGAGGCCCTGGTTTTATTGCTTGTTTCTTCAATTTCTATCTTTGGCATCTCCATATAAGAATCTACATTAGATGAATAATCAAAATCCTCATAAATGCTCCTCCAATCGGGTCCAGTTGGAGAATCACAAGAAAATTTTTGGTGATCAGTGTCCATATCAAAGTTAAACAAGGAACCCCCACCGGCTAGAGTATCCTTCTCAAATTGCCTCAACAGTCGTTCTCTTGGGGAATCAGGCTCACTTTCAGAACTCGGGGCAAATGGACTGTCCTCTATCCCTAGCATATCCAGAAAATCACTAGCCACAGATTCAGTGTCGCAATCCAAGCTTAGGGATTTTCCCTTCCTAAGCTCCCCAAAATTTTCTTCTATGTCCAAGCTTTCATCAGGATTTATAACTTCATTTTCATCTTCTTGAGAATCTAATCCCTCATTTGCCAAGTCAGAGACACTCTTTAATGCAGACTCCAATTCTTTCATGATTGATTCTTTGGAAGATTCATCTGTCTCGAAATTGCAGGCACTCACCTCTTCATTCTCAGTGTCAACGTCCTTGGACAACAATGCAAGCTGTGGCTCCTCTTCACGGGACATCCAAAGACTACTATCAGGTTCAACATTCTCTTCCAAAGGAGCCTCACTAGTTTCCGTGGTATCTTCTTCTCCCTCCCATACCTCTGAGGCAACTTCTACAGCTTGATCTCTGATAGAAACCTCACTTGAGTGACCCTCATTTTCAGCATTTCCCTTCTCAGGCTCCGATAACAAGGCTAATTCAGGTTTGAGGGTCTTAACATCATTACAGAATACACCTATCTGCGGTTTGCAATCAACTGAAGATTCCACTTTCTCTTCCTCAAGTTTCTGATACAGCACATTGACAGATATGTTATGTTCAGACGAAGGAACTGGTAAAACCTCATGAAGATCTTTTATATCCTCTGCGGAACGCTGTGACGCAGAAGATCGAGCCGGAAGGCTTCCCGCTCGCCTTGTTGTACTACTCAGCTCATCATTTTGCTCACATTGTGCCAAAAGTTTAGCTGCATTTTCACTATTGCGCCTCAAATTGTTCCCCTCGAGAAGAAGACTCCTGTTGCTGGGAAACACAGTGAAAGTTTTCCCAACTATGTGATACTCAAAACTGACATACATAATTGCACCTTTAGCCCTACCTGACAACCTGAAACTAGTCGTCCACTTGCCCGAGCTATTCTCCTCCAGTTCATCCAATGCAAGAGGAAGCAACCTGGTAAGATCAACCCGATGCTTTCCCAAATCAAG
Organism: Lycium barbarum; assembly: GCF_019175385.1. Classification (NCBI taxonomy): domain Eukaryota; kingdom Viridiplantae; phylum Streptophyta; class Magnoliopsida; order Solanales; family Solanaceae; genus Lycium; species Lycium barbarum. The sequence continues at coordinate 36,146,445 of NC_083347.1, forward strand.
CTCAGCAGTACCAAATATCGAAGCATACAACAAGAAATGTTTCGCCTCGTACTTAGCTGATTGGTTGGGGCCATTCTTACTACCAGATATAGAACATGTATGTGTCAACTGTTCCTCAAACTCAGCTATCCCTTCTGAAACCACAACTGGACGAGTCGTTAACTCGCCATCACGTCTCTTCCAATGCACAACCAGGCAAAGCTCATCAAACAATGTTGGTAGCCCTTCAATAGAATGGACTTGAACAGAAAAACAACAATTAAATTTTTTGTTCCTAACAGCTAGGGACTTTAAGCCCTTCCAACTCCATATAGATTTCTTACTCTCCTTCTCTATTGAATCTCTACCATCATCTTTATTCTTCGATTTCGCGTCGAATAAATGTGTTTTTCCAACAGACTTAGAATAATTACTATCCTGTAACATCAAACTCCTCCTTCCAATTTTATCCAAATATAAGGCTTTATTTAAAACTTCAATATCATCCAACAATTTCTCATTTCCAGAATTTGAACCCCTTTTCTTCAAAGAATCCATTTTTGACATCATTCTACAAAAATAACATAATCTTACAGTTATACAAAAACCAATATCACATAATATCAAGAACACAATTCAAAAAATTGTAAATGTAATACAATTCAAGATTCAAAATTTCTCTATGCTTAAGCAAGATTAACCTGTAAAAGAATCTATATTATGAAAAAAAAAAAAGATAAATTTCTTCAGAAAGAGAGGTAAAAGAAAAAAAAAATTAATTGATAGGTTCTATCAACATTGAATCTTGTAATTGAGCATCAAATTTGTCTGCAAGTTCTGAACATAAAAAAAACAAAAAAACTGTCCTATTTAACATAAAGAAATGAACTTTTTTTTTTCACATGAAGAAAATGAAATTTGGAAAAGAAGAATAGAGAGAGTTTGAATTTCTTACAAGTTTTGAATTAGCGATCTATTAGGCGAGTGTTTCTCCTTAATTATGATTGTCTCAAAACATGTTTCATTTCTCTCTGTATTTTGGCGTGGTCTTGTTTATTTTAAAAGTTCAAACGTAGAAAAAATTACACAAATGGTCCCTTATATTTGAAAGTAGGTACAAAATAGTCCCCCTTAAGTATGTACTTAACAGTTTTGGTTATTAAATTTGCCAAAAGTTAACACTTTTAGCCTCTGTTAGAAATTTACCGAACTGTTTGTTAGATTTGATGGGAGCTAATAAAACAAAGAGAAAAAATCATGAGAACTGACATTTAGAGGTACATTTTTTGTAGTTTACTGAACTCACATTAAGTTTTCTCATTAATCAATTATTAAGAATAATAAAATGAAAACCTCAATGGGTACACACATATTACATAAAAGGTCCACAAGCTTGAGATATTCAGGTCACACAACCTTCATGGATAGTGAGGAATATACTAAATACTAAAGAAACTTTTGTCCAAGCTGGTCACGGTGATGTAGAGGAGGTAAACATGACCACTTTCTCTATTAAAAAGATCTATATGCAATTAAAGGGGCTATGTGAAGTGGGTCATAATAGATGGAGGATCAGGGGTGGACATATGCCCCTCTCTACGTTGCAAAGTCTGAAAATCTACACCAACAGGATTTGGGCCAACAACATGTGTGTCCATGCTTATGATGGTTCAAGAAGGACAAGATCAGTGAGATTGAGTAGATGACAATTGGGCCGGTGGACTTTGAGATTATGTTCCAGATAATGCACATAGACACATCCTACAATTTTCTTCTAGGAAGGTCATGGATTTACATGGCTCGGGCAGTTCCATCCACTTTATATCAGGTTATTAAGTATGAGTACAACCACCAGGAAATCATCGTTCATGGGGAGGATGACCTGTCCATTTACCTAGACCCATCTATTCCATGTATCGAAGCTAGAGCAGCATGTGAGTCTATTGTCTATCAAACTTTTAAGGTAGTGTCGATCGATCAATTCAAGTAAGAAAAACCCATCGTGCAACCACATCTGTCTTCCACCTCCTTAATGATAGCAACATCAATGTTGAAACATGTTTATTAGCCCGGGAAAGTTCTGGGTATATATTTACAAGGGAATGTGGACTAAAAATCAAGGTATGGTCGGCTTTGGATTCAGATCAACAAAGTTTAACAAAGACAAAGCCAAGAATTATGAAGACAGTGGCTGGACTCTGCCAAAGCCAGTTCCTCACATTTCTCACTCCTTCATCAAACCTAGTTACCAGAAGTTCAAGCTTCCGCTCATGAGGACATCGAGGAAGTCTGCCAGGGTCTCAAGCAAATATTTTTTGAAGTGAGTATGGTCCAGATCAGTAAAGGTACTAGTCGTGTTGATGTGTAGCTCGTAGGCCAAGTGTTGAGTTGAGCAAGGGGGAAGCAACTCCTCTCCCCATAAGGAAGGAGTCTTAGTAGTTTTCTTTGCTTCCTTTTTTATATTTGGATTATTATCAGGGTTGTAATCCATATATTTTAAACAATTTCTTTGTATTGATGTTAACTCTTCTATCCTTTTCAAAATTTAATGAAATGAAATAATTATTTAATAGTAAATTCTATCTGTTTCCCTTTCCTAATTCTTATCTTTCATTTTTTATTTCTGTCTTGATAATGCCGGCTTTAAAAATATGACATGCATGTGCTCAGATCTTAAAGAGTTGTTTGTTCTCGAATCCATAAGTGAAGAGGTTGAATATGATGAAGATGATGCTTTTAGGGAAAAATAAGGAATTGGAACAATTTGAGAACAAACCTAAGCCTATCTTAATGAAATCGAGCCAGCTAATCTGGCAAGTACCGAGGAAGTCAAAGAAACAAAGATAAGAATTTACGCTCAAAGAACCACTGATGACATAATCGAGATATTATTTGAATATAAAAACATGTTTGCTTGTTCCTACAATGACACGCCGGGGTCTAAGTGTTTATTTAGTAGTTCATAAGTTGCCTAAATACCCTGATTTCCCACTAGTCCAACAAAAAACAAAAAATCATATCGGATATGAGTGATAAAATCAAAGAGGAAATTATGATACAACTAAGTGCAAATGTGAGCAAAACCATTTGATACACTACTTGGCTGACAAATGTTGTGCATGTACCCAAGAAGGACGGGAAGACCAGAGTCTGTGTTGGTTACAAGGATTTAAACAAAGCTAGTCCAAAAGAACACTTTCCCTTACCCAATATCCACGTCCTCGTTTACAATTGCGCCAAACACAAGATTCAATATTTTGTGGATTGTTATGTCGGGTATAACTAAATTCTGATGAATAAAGAGGACGGTGTAGAGAAAACTGCCTTCACACCTCTATGGGGTACTTATTGCTACAGGGTCATGTCGTTCGATTTAAAGAACGTAGGGGCAACTTATATGAGGGCTATGACCACCATCTTCGATGACATGATGCACAAAGAGATTAAAATGTACATCGATGATGTGATCATAAAGTCCAATATAGAGTTGGATCCTTCTAAATTAAACCATTTGGGAACTGCCATCCCCCAAAAAAACAAGATTGAAGTTATGAGTTTACTTGGGAGATTGAACTATATCAATAGATTCATAGCTCAACTCATGACCACATCTGAGCCCATATTTAAGCTTTTGAAGAAAGACGTCGTTGTCAGGTCACAGACGATCGTCAGCAAGCTTTTGACAAAATTAAAGAGTACATATCCAACCCTCTGGTGCTAGTCCCGCTAGAACTCGGTAGGACTTTGTTCCGAGATTTTCCAGTGATGTACAACTTATTTGGATGTGTTCTTGGTCAACATGATGCCACAAGTAGGAAGGAACAAGCAATCTACTATTGGAGCAAAATGTTCACTACCTATGAGGCCAAGTAGACACTTCTGGAAAGGACATGCTGCGCCGTAACTTGGGTCGCTCAAATGCGGAGGCATTACGTTTTGTATGTAAAGACCCAGCTATAGGGGTGACTTAGAAAACTAGGCCTTCGTTGGGAATTTTGAGGCCGCAGGTGAGTCGGTAGCACGTTTTTATGTGTTTGTGCATGTTTTGTTTGCGTCTGTAGGGCCTTGGATTGGTGTTGGGATTTTTGGGTAGAAGCTGGTGCAAAAACCCGAGCTACTAGTCAAAATGGACCGCTGCAGCAGGTGATGGACCACTACAGTTGGTTTGTCGCTGCAGCGGGGAGGCTGGACTTTAATGAGGTCCTCCATAGCAGGAGTCTTTCCGCTATAGCGAGACTGCAACGGTCGACAGGAGGCAGAATCTGTGTTTTATATTCTCTATTTCGAGCCCATTCCCCACATAACATGTCAAGACCCTACCAGAGGACCATGAAGGGCACCCGGAACTAACCTACCGAGCACCTAGGAACATATATCTCATAATCATTTCTAGGTGGACCACAAGGATAGCTCATGGGTATCATAATCTGTAAAGGTTCATAAATCACAAAATAACGGCACAACTCTACATAATCATCAACAACTATGCCTATCATCACAAGCCGCCAAGGCTACCACAATATTATACAACAATATAAACTGATAAGGTTATGAAACGTCTAACTGTACACACATGTATATGAGCCTCTACATAGAATACAAGTGACCATAAGGACTAATGCCAATAGGCTGCAGCCCCGAAGCAAATGGAGCGCTTTTGAGATTCCGCTGATGAAGCTCCTATGGGTCAGATACGTCTACTTGTCTACCTGCGAGCATGAACGCAGTGTCCACAAGAAAGGACGTTAGTACGAACAATGTACTAGGTATGTAAGGCATGAATAACAACATAACCCAAGATATGGAGCATAACATGATATAAAGAGATAACCTGTACTTCTGATTGCCTCTTAAGGCGGCCATGTAGGCGCGGTGTTATCTTGCTCGGCCATTGAGGCTCAGTGTTATATATATATATAGTATCTTTCCCGGCCATTAAGGAGCAATAATATATAATATCATGCCCGTCCATGTAGGCGCGGTATTATAAAAGTTACATATATAAATACATATAGCATGCATGAGAGCCCAATTAAACATTTCTACTCTATCGGAGTGACGTGAGGTCGGTAACCTCCTATTTATTATGGAACAATCATCATCGCTATATCTCACCTTGAAGGAACAATTATCATAAGGTGAGATCAACAACAATGAATAAAATTGAGAAATTCATGAAATAAACTCAATAATCTCATAATAGCATCAAGACTGTAAAGTTTGGAATCTCTAGAAATAGAATCATCATCATAGGAAACATCTATCCTTAGCAATAGAAGAACTTTGAGAATCATGAACTTCTAGCTTTTTGGGAATAAGGAGATTATGGAAAACATGTATGGGTTAATAAGAAAAGAATCATGCCTTTAGAAAGAAAGGGACTAGCCTTAACATACCTTGTCATTTTCTTAACTACTCAATGCTTATCCTCCCAAGCTCATAAATCTACATTCAAGAGAATTTATATTATTGTTAGGCTTATCGTCATATGCTTATCTTAAGCCTTCAAATTAAACCCTTTTAGAATCTGCCGAAATTCGGGTAGCATCTCCCCTATATCTTCCACTCCCTCCAATCTTCAAATAAAACATCAACAATTCCATAATCAAAAGATTACATTCAAACTATACCCAATTCAATCCCAAAACTTCTTTTCATAATCAATCCATAACAACAACTTCATACAACCCCTTATACACTCATATACGACAATTCCTTAACATAATTATGATCCCTCATAACAAGATTATGCTCAAAACATACTAATAATTATAACTCAAGTTAATTCACAACTCAAAATATCATCAAATGCATATTTGAACTTTTCCTCCAATTTTCTTCTCCTCAAATCTTAACATAATTACCAAACAAACTCATAAACATGAAACTATGATGACATCTTACCTCAAAATTCAAGAACACTTCAATTCCATGGTTTCTCCACCTTAAAAATACTCACCTAAACATCTTCAAGAAGAGGAGACAAGTGTAGACCTCACTTGGAAACCCTTAATCACTTTAATCTTCACTTTGATCCTTGGTTTAGGCTTGGAAATATGTTGGAATATGTTTGGAGAAGTTTCTAGGACTTCCTAGGACTTGGGGCTATGCTAAAAATGAAATAAAAATGACCAAAATTGTCATATATACTTGTAGGAATATATGTGCATGTTGTAGAAGTTGGAAGAATGTTCTAGAGGATTTGAGATATGTTTAGAGAGGTTTGGATATTGGATGAATGTTGTGGGAAATTCTAGAGAGGTGTGGAGGTGAGAGATGGTGAAAAATTGATGAAAAATGATGAGTTAAAGGGGTATTTATAGGTGTGTGGGTCGTTTTATGCTCCATTGGGCCGAATTAGTGGGCCTTAAGTGAGTTTCTAGAGAATTCGCGTAGATTCACAAGCTTCTGGCAGTCCGTCTTAAAACGCCCATAACTCCCTACTCCGATGTCTTATTGACGAACTAATTGTTGCATTGGAAACTACATTCGACGAACTTCATTTTAGGCTTTTGAATCACCTCAAAACTCCTGATATCCCAAGAGATATACCTCTCTGAAGTTGACCTAAATTTCTACCAAATTTTTCCCAAATTTTTGCTTATTTTCTTCGATTTGCTCGATTCCAGAACCTTTAGACACTTGCTTAACACTTGTTAAGAGTACTCCTTAACCTTATAAGGGTTCCATAACCTCTCCGAGCTTACGTTATTTTACAAACGACGTGAAATATTTTGGGGTGTAACATAACACCAAAACAGTTTCCAAGAACCGCTGTGATGAAATTCTAAGGCTAGGGCTAAAGTATTCTTGAAAGGTAAGTCTCAACCCCTTGACTTGCTTATTCCATTATTAGTTAAAGGTCTTTTAATAGTGAATAAAATGGCAAAACCCTAGAACTTAAGAAACTCTTGATTAATGAATGGTTTTGTTGAATTTATCGCTATTTAATCATCTAGGAGTATAGATTACCACTTCTTAGGATGAGAACTGGTCTATTAATGATGGAACTTGTTGAATGAGACCTAGGGTTTCATAAAGATGATAACTTTGGCATAAAAACTGCTTGTAAAAGGGTTGGGATGATTAGAAAACCCATGAATAGATAGAATATGATTATTGGGGTTGATATTATGCTGAATTCACGCTTAGTGATAATTCACCAATTTGAAAAGGACAGAAGTAATTGGGTTCTTTTCCCTAAAGTGTTGTATTATTTGAGTAGATGATTTGAATACTTATATAGCTCTATATTTCTAGACTTTGAATGTTCGGAAGCTTTGCAAAAGGCGAAAGCTATCGCAGAGTGATTACATTGTTCCAGTTCTGCTTTGAAGTAGGTTACGGTCTACTTAAGTTAGACTTTTATTAGTTGATTGTATGTGTTACGAAATTGATAGGAGAAGCATGATTAGGGCTTCAGACATAAAGTGTGGTTGGTAATTCCTACAGTTTGATATTGATTGTTTAATTATGTGATGAACTAATATGAAATGATAAAGAAGGAGTTCATAAATACTCTTCTTGTTGACTTGGAGAATTCCCTTATTCATGTTGTTAATTGTTGAGTCTTGATATGACTTGTGACATGGTGACTCGTGTTCTCTGATATTGATTGTTCCCATTCCTTGTTGTTTGTGGAACGGAAATACATTGTGATGAGAAAGATATTATAAATATGAACTGGTTCATTTGACAGGGGGCGAGGATGTGGCCTAGTTATGGGCTCGTGATCCGAGGTCAGTTTCGGAGCGAGTGGTACATGGACACCATGGGTCCCCTGCAGGTCATGGCTAATGGGTCAAACACTACCATTTAGCACGTGTGTATGGATATGTGACAGAGTTTATTTATGGCATGACTATACTTTTGGAGATTTTATTATCTCTTATATCCTTGAATGCTTTAAAATTGGCTAAGTAATGTGGTAATCGTTTAGATGGTTAGTTAAGTAGATTGTTCGCCCATTAGGTAATTTATGTGGGTGTCACTCACGACTGTTTGGGTCGTGACAAAGTTGGTATCAGAGCTCTAGGTTTGTCGATCTCATTGTACAAGGACATGTCTAGTAGAGTCTTGCGGATCGGTACGAAGACGTCTGTACTTATCTTCGAAAGGCAATGGGACACTAGGAAAATTCAATTTTTTTCTTTATTTTGTCCTCCTTGATTCCAATTGCTATATGGATGATTCAAATTGGTATCTGAATTTTTTTTCTCTCATCGATGGTGAGGACTCGTGCGGCAGCAGCAGTTAATGAGGTACCCGTGTCAGCCACTGGGGTCGCAGCTCGCGGTGAAGGACAGACCGTTGGGGCCGCAGTTCATGTAAGAGGCAAGGCAAGAGGTCGTGGTCGTGGTAGAGGCAGGGGAGAAGCACCACCAGCCAGGGGCGGGGCTCCTGCGGCTGGTCAACAACGCGCTAAGTCCCATGAGCCTCAGGTAGTTCCAGATGAGGTGGCAGAGTTTGTAGCAGCACCAACACAGCCAGATATTATAGCTCTTCCAGTGTTGTCAGATATGATGGTCCGAGTGTTGAACCTGCTAAATGGTTTGACAGAGGCAGATGTGTTACCAGCTGTTCCAGGTACATAAGGTGCCAAAGTGAGAGATCCAACTCCAAGCGGAGTTCGTGCTCTGGGGTTACAGCATGCTGCAGCTGTGGCTCCCCGTCTAGATGAGGCTCCAAGATTGGAGGTGTTTCCTAGGCCAGTGGAAAGTCCGGTGTTAACCGGGGATGAACATGGTTTGTCTTAGAGGTTCACTAAGATAAAGCCTCCAGAGTTCTTCGGTACTGAGGTTGAGGATGCGTACGAGTTCATTATGGACGGTCATGAGATGCTTCATAAGATGGGGACAGTGGAGAAAAATGATGTTGAGTTCGTGACCTTCCAGCTCTTGGGTGATGCCAAGTTATTGTGAAGCGCTTTTGTAGAGTGCAAGCCAGCGGGATCACCTTTGTTGACTTGGACTCAGTTCTATTATGTGTTTCTAGACAAGTATGTTTCTCGTACTTTGAGGGACTGCAGGAATGATGAGTTCAACAGTAAGGTAATTTGTTTATGGCTGCCTATGAGGCTCGTTTCCATTCGTTGTCTCACTATGCCCTCCAGCTTGTACCTACTTAGGAGGAGAGGGTTAGGATATTTGTGAAGGGGTCAAACACTACCCTTTAGTTGTCCGCTCTTCAGATCGTAACAACAGGTGCTTCCTTTCAGGAAGTGGTGGATCATGTTCGGACTGTCGAAGGAGTTCGACAGGAGGGTTACCATAAGCATGTAGATAAAAAGGTTCGAAAGGGTGGTGGTTACAGTGGCTCTTTCGATATGGACCAGAGTTCCCAGTTTTATTCGGGACGCCCTATTCAGTCAGCCATGCAGGTTTTGGCTAGAGGCCCATCAAGGGCCGGTCAGTACTATTCTGATCAGCTAGGGGGTTGCAGGTCAGAGCTCTAGATCATGGTGGTTATTCGGCTTTGTTCATTTTGTTCAGCGTCCGACGCTAGACCGCGGATGCTTTGAGTGTGGTGATACGGGGTATTTCAAGAGAAATTATCCCAGACTTAGGCAAGGTGGATAGGGTACTCAAAATGAGGCTTCTAGAGCCCCAGCATTAGGTAGAGGCGGAGGATCTTATGGTGGAAACCGTGCTCAGTTTGGGTGTGGTGGTCACACAGCTAGTAGAGGTGATTATCAGCTCGGCAAGGGCGGAGCTCAGACAGGGCAGGTTGATCGCAATGGTTCGCCGGCTACTGGTGGACGGGTTCATTGTTATGCCTTTCCTAGCAGGACAGAGGCTGAGGGCTCAGATGCCGTTATTGCAGGTAACATCTCAGTTTGTCACCGGATGACTTCTGTATTGTTTTACCCGGGTTCTGCATTTTTTTAGTGTCTACATATTTCTCTATGAGTCTTGATATGGTCTGTGATTTACTTTATTCCCTTATACATGTATCTACTCCAGTTGGAGATTCTGTAGTTGTAGATAGAGTTTTTCAATCTTGTATTGTCACACTTATGGGGTATGGCACCTAGGTTGACTTCGTAATCTTTGACATGGTAGATTTTGATGTCATATTGGGTATGAGTTGGTTAGATCCTTATCATGCAATTCTGGACTGCCATGCCAAGACAACCACTTTAGCTATGACCGGGGTGCCTAGACTTAAGTGGAAGGGTAACCTTAGTCCCTCCCCAAAGAAAATAATTTTCTTTATTCGTGTAAAGAAGCTAGTGGACAAGGGGTGTTTGTCTTATTTGGCACATATTCATGACACCAGTGTTAATGGTCCATCTCTTGAGTCAGTTCCTGTGGTAAGTGATTTTGCGGAGGTGTTTCCCGCGGACATTCTAGGCATGCCACTGGACCGTGACATTGATTTTTGCATTGACTTAGAGCCAGGAACCCACCATATTTCTATTCCGCCATATCGGATGACACCAGTAGAGTTGAGGGGATTAAAAGATAAACTTCAGGATCTTCTTAGTAAGGGTTTCATTCGTCCGAGTGTCTCCCTGTGGAGCACTTTTGTTCTATTTGTGAAAAAAAAAGATGGGACTATGCGGATGTGCATTGTTTACCGCTAGTTAAATAAAGTCACCATCCGAAATAAATATCCCGTCCCCCGTATTGATGACTTGTTTGATCAGCTTCAGGGGGCTTCCGTGTTTTTAAAAATTGATTTGAGATCGGGCTATCATTAGTTAAAAGGTCGGGCAGAAGATATTTCTAAGACTACTTTACGGACCAGGTATGGGCATTATGGGTTTCTGGTTATGTCTTTCGGGCTTACTAACCCCCCAACTGCTTTTATGGATTTGATGAATGACATCTTTATGCCATACTTGGAATTTTTTGTGATAGTGTTCATTGATGACATTCTGGTTTATTCAAAGAGTAGGGAAGATCATGAAAAACATCTAAGGATTGTTCTGGGGTTGCTAAGAGACAGAGAGTTGTATGCCAAGTTCTCTAAGTGTGACTTTTGGCTTATGTCTATGTCCTTCTTGGGACATGTGGTTTCGAAGGAAGGTATTATGGTGGATCCGAAGAAAATTAAGGCAGTGAGGGATTAGGTCAGGCCCACGACCATGACGGAGATCCGCAGTTTCGTGGGGTTAGCTAGTTACTACCTTCGGTTCGTGAAGGGGATTGCCTCTATTGCTTTGCATTTGACTCGTTTGACTCAGAAAGAGGTACCTTTTCAGTGGTCCGACGAGTGTGAGGAGAGATTCCAAAAGCTCAAGACATTGTTGACTACAACTCATGTTCTATCTTTGCCCATGGAGGGAAAGGACTTTGTGGTTTATTGTGACGCTTCTCATTCTGGTTTGGGTGCTATTTTGATGTAGGAAAAGAAAGTGACTGCCTATGCTTCCAGGCAGCTGAAGGTTCATGAGAAGAACTATCCTGCTCATGATTTGGAGTTGGCAGCTGTGGTGTTTGCGCTCAAGATTTGGAGGCACTACCTCTATGGTTCCCGTTGTGAGGTATTTACTGATCATCGCAATTTTCAACATGTGTTTATTCAGAGGGATCTTAATTCTAGGCAGCGAAGATAGATGGAGTTGCTTAAGGGTTAAAATATTACTACCTTGTATCATCCTGGCAAGGCAAATGTGGTGGCAAATGCCTTGAGCAGGAAATCAGCTAGTATGGGGACTTTGGCGCGTTTAATTGCGTTAGAGAGTCAATTGTCCAGTGAGGTCCAGACTCTGGCTAACAGTTTCACGAGGCTTGATGTGTCTGGTTCGGGTAAAGTGTTGGCTTGTATTGAGGCGAGATCATCGTTTCTGGAGCATATTAAGGCCAGACAGTTCGAGGATGTGAGTTTGAGTAAGATTTGCGATAAATTTTTACATGGTGTGGCCAAGGAGGTCGTGATTGATGATGAAGGTGTTTTGAGAATCAAGGGGCGTGTTTGTGTTCCTCGTGTTGATAATTTAATTAAGACCATTTTAGCAAAGGCTCACAGTTCTAGGTATTCCATTAATCCTGGTGTTACCAAGATGTACCGTGACTTGAGGCAGCACTACTGGTGGGCTAGGATAAAGCATGGTATTGCTGAGTTCGTTGCATAGTGTTTAAATTCCAACAGGTGAAGTACGAGCACATAGACCGGGGATACACTTTAGAGGATGCCCATTCCAGTGTGGAAGTGGGAAAGGATAGCGATGGAATTTGTGGTTGGTCTTCCGAAGACCTTGGGTAAGTTTGATTCAATTTGGGTCATTGTTGATAGACTGACCAAGTTTTCCCAATTCATATCGGTTCAGATTACCCATACCACTCAAAATTTGGCCCAAATTTATATCCGGGAGATTTTTAGCTTGCATGGGATTCCTATTTCCATCACATCCAATAGAGTGATGACGTCTACATCTCGTTTTTTGAAGAATTTGTATTTGGAATTAGGTACTAGATTGGACCTTAGTACTTCAACCCTCAGACAGATGGTCAGTCTGAGCGGACTATTCAGGTCCTAGAAGATATGCTCCAAGCTTGTGTGATTGACTTTGGTGTCCATTGGGATCAGTTCTTACCATTGGCTGAGTTTACTTATAACAATAGTTATCACTCGAGCATTGATATGGCCCCCCTTGAGGCTCTTTATGGGAGGAGATGCAGGTCTCCTATTGGATGGTTTGATGCTTTTGAGGTAAGGCCATGGGGTACAGATCTTTTGAGGGAGTCACTAGATAAAGTCAAGGTGATTCAGAAAAAGCTGTTGGTAGCTCATAGTAGGCAGAAGGAGTACGCAGATTGAAGGGTCCGAGATCTTGAGTTCATGGTTGGAGAACAGGTCTTATTGAAGGTCTCACCCATGAAGGGTGTGATGAGATTTGGGAAGAAGGGTAAGCTTAGTACCAGATTCATTGGTCCGTTTGAGATTTTCTATCGTGTGGGGGACATAGCCTATGAGTTGGTTTTGCCCCAGGTTTGTCAAGCGTCCATCCAGTGTTCCACATCTCTATGTTGAAGAGATATCATGGTGATGGTTCGTTTATCATTCGTTGGGATTCCGTCTTGTTGGATGAGAATTTGTCCTACGAGGAAGAGCCTATTGCTATACTAGATAAAGAGGTTCGCAATTTGAGGTAGAAGGAAATAGCATCAGTGAAGGTTCAGTGGAAGAACCATACCGTTGAGGAAGCTAGTTGGGAGATAGAATTCGATATGCAAAAGAATTATCTCCAGCTTTTCACTGAGTCAGGTACCTTCCCTTTGTTCCTTTTTTTTGTCCGTTCAGGACGGACGGTTGTTTAATTGGTATCTGATGTAACAACCCGCTAGGTCTTATGAGGGATGACTTAGAAAACTGGACCTCCATTGGGAATTCTGAGGCCGCGGGTGAGTCCGTAGCGCGTTTTTATGTGTTTGTGCATGTTTTGTTTGTGTCTACAAGGCCTTGGACTGGTGTTGGGATTTTTAGGTGGAAGGTGCAAAAACCCGAGCTACTGGTCAAAATGGACCGCTGCAATGGGTGATGGACTGCTATAGCCGGTCCGTTGTAGCGAGTAGAGTGTTGCTGCCACGGGGAGGCAGGACTTTAATAAGGTCCGCCATAGCGGGAGTCTTTCCGATATAACGAGACCGTTGCAGCGAGGCTTTGACTACTGCAGCGATTGATGGGAAGCAGAATCCATGTCTTATATTCTTTATTTCGAGCTCATTCCCCACGTAACACCAAATAGTTTTCACGAACTGCTGTGACGAATAAGGTTAGGGCTAAAGTACTCTTGAAAGGTAAGTATCAACCCCTTGACTTGCTCATTCTATCATCATGTTAGATTCCATGATTAGTTAAAGGTCCTTTAATGGTGAATGAAAGGGCAAAAACCCTAGAACTTAATAAACCCTTGATTAATGAATAGGTTGTTGAATTTATCGTTGTTTAATCATCTAGGAGTATAGATTACCACTTCCTAGGATGAGAACTTGTCTATTAATGATGGAACTTGTTGAATAAGACCTAGGGTTTCATAAGGATGATAACTTTGACATAAAAACTGCTTGTAAAAGGGTTGGGATGTTAGAAAACCCATGAACGGATAGAATATGATTATTGGGGTTGATATTATGCTGAATTCACGCTTAGTGATAATTCACCAATTTGAAAAGGGCAGAAATAGTTGGGTTCTTTTCCCCAAAGTGTTATATTATTTGAGTAGATGATTTGAATATTCATATATGTTTATATTTCTAGAATTTGAACGTTCGGAAGCTTTGCGAAAGGGGAAAGCTATCGCGGAGTGATTATATTGTTCCAGTTCTGCTTTGAGGTAGGTTACGGTCTACTTGAGTTTGACTTTGATTAGTTGATTGTATATGTTACGAAATTGATAGGAGAAGCATGATTAGGGCTTCAAACATAAAGTGTGGTTGGTAATTCCTACAGTTTGATATTGATTGATTAATTATGTGATGAACTGATATGAAATGATAAAAAAGGAGTTCATAAATACTCTTCTTGTTGACTTGGTGAATTCCCTTATTCACGTTATTGATTGTTGAGTCTTGATATGACTTGTGACATGTTGACTTGTGTTCCCTTATATTGATTGTTCCCATTCCTTGTTGTTTGTGGAACGGAAATACATTGTGATGAGAAATATATTATAAATATGAAAAGACACATTTGACAGGGGGTAAGGATGTGACCTAGTTATGGGGGGTAAGGATGTGGCCTAGTTATGGGCTCGTAATCCGAGGTCAGTTCTGGTATGAGTGGTACATGGACACTATAGGTCCCTTGCAGGTCATGGCTAATGGGTCAAACACTACCATTTAGGACGTGTGTACAGATATGTGACAGAGTTGGGATAATTTGTGATTTACGATTGTATTTGGTGATTACATGGGTTGAGTTATTGTTATTGATTTCTACTTGTGTGGATTTACATTATCCCTGATATTTCGGTGTTGGATAATTTCTGTTGATAGTTCTTGAGATTATGTGTTGTTGTGTCTCTCTGTCTATTTTATTGATTTTGTGATTGTATGCATGATACTAATCTTAGTCGGTCTATGATTTCTACCTGTACGTAGTGTTTATACTGATAATGCCTTGCTGTATTCTTTTGAGTGCAGATTGTGATCCAGAGACATCTACGAAACCTCATATTTAGGGTGAGGCCATTTCCTGCCAGATTCGAGGGTGAGCTCTTATTCATGCCAGGCCGCCTGAAGATCTTCCTTATTTTAGTTGTCTATTTCATTTAAGACATTTATGTTTATTTTAGACAGTTATTCATTCTTTAGACAATTATGTTTTGGAGCCCTTGTATGATGACTTTCAAATTTTGGGGTTGTAATAGTTAGACTTCTGCAGATTTCATTTATTTGTGGCATGACTGGACTTTTGGATATTTTATTATCAGTTATATCCTTGAATGCTTTAAAATTGGCTAAGTAATGTGGTAATCGTTTGGATGGTTGGTTAAGTAGATGGTTTGCCCACTAGGGGATTTATGTGGGTGCCACTCACAACTGTTTGGGTCGTGACATTGTCCTACACGACTTATTGTATATTCCTTTGTCCCAATTTTTGTGATACATTTTCCTTTTTAGTCTATTCCAAAAAGAATGATACATTTTTATATTTAGAAATAAATTAACTTAAAACCTTTTCTTTTACCCTTAATGAAATAATTTACAGTCGCACAAATATCTATGGCTTGTTTTAAAGCACAAGTTATAAAAGTCTTTATTTCTTTCTTAAACTCCGTGCCTAGTCAAACTATATCACGTAAAATGGGATTGAAGGATTATCCAAGATGGACCCTCTGAAATACATCTTTCAAAGACAAATGTCATCTGGACAACTCGCACAAAGGCAAATCTTGCTCACAGATTTTGACATTGTCTATGTCACCATACTGCGACTAAAGCACAAGCTTTGGGAGGAGGCCCAGTCGATGAAGAGTATGAACCGTTGAGTACGTACTTCCTAAACTAAGAAGTCAATTCATTCGAAAAAAGTGGATCCGGATGATAGCGATGCTTGAAAATTGTACTTTTATGGAGCAATCAACATAAAAGACATAAGGATAGGGGTAATTCTCATATCACCCACCGGGCAGTATTACCCTACAACAACACAACTTCATTTCTTCTATACAAAAAATATAGGAGAGTATGATGCTTGCATCATAGGTCTGAACATGGCAATAAACTTGGATGTGCATGAACTAAAATTGATGGGAGATTCTAACTTGCTTATTCGGCAACAGCAGGGCCAATGGGGAACCCAAGACATCAAGATCATTCCGTAAAAACAGTTTGTGAAGGACCTCAATAAAAAATTCAAGTCCATCGAGTTCAGATGCATTCCCAGGTTTCATAATAAGTTGTCTGACGCCATAACTACTTTGGCCTTAATGCTTCTATATCAAGGTAACACTCGCATCGACCTTTTGGAAATTCAAGTTAGCCACCAACATAGTTATTACAACACAGTCGATTTGAACTGGATTGTAAGCCATGGTATGAAGACATCAAGCAATTTCTACAAACATGTGAATATCCGAAACGCGCCAGTGGAAGTCAGAAGACATCTATCAGGTGACTGGCCGGTGGTTTCTTTTTGAGTGGGGAAATTCTATACAAAAAGTCCCCAGACTTGAACTTGCTAAAATGCGTGGATGCTAAAGAAGCCGTCAAGATTATGAATGAGGTGCATGCCAGAGTATGTGGGCCACACGTGAGTGGATACGTCCTCGCAAGGAAGATACTTTGAGCAAGATATTACTAGCTCACCATGTAACGAGATTGCTTCCGCTTCGTGAAAAAATAACACCAGTGCCAAATTCATCGTGACTTGATTTATCCCCCCCCACCCCCCCCCCCCCCCCCCCCCCCCCCTTAATAGCTACACCCTATGGTTGCTCTTTGGCATTTCATTGCTTAGGGAATGGATGCCATTGGGAAAATTGAGCTGAAACTTTGAACGAACATCGGTTCATCTTTATCGTGATTGATTTCTTCACTAAATGGGTGGAGGCAGTCACTAAGAAAGTAGTGGTAAATTTTGTTCATTCTAACATCATCTGCTGCATTGGTCTCCCACAACCATATCACAGACAATGTAAACAGTCATTTGATGAAGGAGGTATGTGAGTAATTCAAAATTGTGCATTACAATTCTACCCATTACAGGCCAAAAGCCAATGGAGTCGTTGAAGTTACAAATAAGAATATCAAAAAGATTCTAAGGAAAGATGGTTGTCACGACCCAATTTTGCGAGTCATGATGGCACCCACGCTATCTCCCCTGGTGGGCGAATCATCCTTTAATCACAATCATATAAAAGAAAGACAAGCAGAAGTAAGGCAAAAATTATACTAAAAGTCACAACAAATATACAGCTACAACCCCAAAACCTTGTCTGAACTCGTACAAGAGGTTCTAATACTTAATACAACATCTGAAATACTGGATACAAGTCTCAAATATGAAAATAGAAAACTTTCTATGGAATCAGAAATAGACAGATAATCAGAAGAAGAGATCTATGGCTGTATGTCCAGCTAGTGGCTCACCCTAAAATCTCCTGTTAAAGCCTCGGATCAGTCTCGAGGTCGCGAACTGGATCTTGGATCAAACTCTGCACTCAACAAAAGTACAACAAGAGTAGTATAGGTACAACACTAGTACTCATAGGCATCATAGGCCGAAAATGATTAGATAATGCATACAAGATGAAGAAATTAAAAAAGCAAGGCAATCAAGTGCAGTCACGAAACAATTTTCAGTTACAGTTTTAGAAGAAGTATGTAACTCATTAATAAATAGTCATGAGTGAATGAATGAATGTAATGCAATGCAGTGCCACATAGGAGAACTCTCCACTCTGTACACACATGCTAAGGGCTATGCCTCAAGGCCATAACCCATAGGGGACCCGCGAAGTCCATGTACTAATTTTCACATAGGCTATAACTCCCGATTTCTGGCAAAGACCTCGGAAGTTATCACTCACTTTCTCAACATCATAATCAGTCATGCATGTAATGGAAGGCATGTCATGCATGGAATCAATTTCAACAACAACATAAATAATCAAATCCATAGATGTATATCATGGATGAATATCACAAACAAAGTCGATCATATCATCCTTCCTCTTTCCATGAGATAAGTGAGATATCAAGTGACAAGTATAGATTCAGCCAACAATTACAATCATAGCAAACATGACGACAAGCCCACATAACAACATTCATACCAAACTAGTGGATTCATCACCACAACCATGCCCGAAGGCCTATCCTGCTTTCCCCCTCAACATCTACAAACTACATACGATTCTCTAATTAGAGTCTAACAAAGGTAAGCCATAACCTACCTTGAAAGTTGAGCGGGACTCACGAGTAATCAAGCCAATTCCTTCCCCTCGCGGAGAGCCTCTGAACGATCGAAGTCTATCAAATAAGTAAGCTACGTTAGTATACGAATATAAGGATACCTATTACAGTCCACTTTTACATGGGTGTATAAAAGCTACTAAGAGGTTGTGGACTCTATTTGGATTTTCATTTTTTAGAGTCGCCACCTAATTTATTAAGAAAAATTAGGAAACCCTAATTAAAAGGGTTTATCAAACAAGAGAAAAATTCATTTAAAACCAGAGTTTGAGGTAAGTGTTTTGGTGATCCCCTAGGAAAGGTTTTAAGTACCCTAATATTAAGGATTCGTAGAATACGATTGACCTTCGAGTTTCAATGTGTGATTATTATAATTGCTTGCTTAAAGAGTTTACTTTCTTATATAGAACTGTCATGGCACATCATAATTCCTTTTGTTTCGCAAAAATCCATTCGTTTGAAGGAAAAATGTTTATCTCTTGAAAATGTTATAAAGTTTAAAACAGTCATATTACTTTCCGAACTAAAAACATACTAAAAGTTTCCCTTGGGTAAAGTTCAACTTAATTTAATCCCAAGTACTATGTCCAATTTAATCATTTATAGGTTTTTGAGAAAAATTGAGTACAATAACTTTATACATATGCCATAGGTTTATACAAGTGTATTTTTTTCAGCAACTTCTTTATATCTTTGTGCAATTTTAAAAGTCAACTAACTATACACTACTTTCAAACCTTTATCTCAAGCTGAGGCTAAAATGTATTCCCTCCTGTTTTTTAGCTTAAGGTTGGGCTTTGGGCCCAAAAAATTGTAATAACCTTAAATGTCCCAAAAAGTTCTGAAAATCCATTTATAACTACTGTGAAAATCAGTTTCCATTTCTCGTGTCCAAATCAGTTTACAAATTTTCGTCTTAAGCCCATAAACAGTTTTTCTTTAATAGCCATGTATATATATAACTAGTATATCAAGTATTTCCATTTTTTGTTTTCAAAAGGGATTACCAAATTCAAATATATATAGATCGTATCACGGGTATACATATGTATATCTTTTTCCAGTTCTTTTAAAATCACTTGGCCCAAAATTCATTTACCGATTACATGCATAGTTTAAAATCTTTTATTAAGTCAAGTTTGAAAATCATTTGGCAAAAATCCTAAACTTCTACGCGATCTCTCCGATTCTAACCATAGGGTTCCAATATTTACATAGCATTCTTTACAATACATATACATACAATTTAAAGAAAATGAAAGACGAAAAGTTATACTAGTGGGCCTACCGAAGCCCACTAGTTACCATTTTCACCCATGGTTGGGCCTTCCATGCATTTTCAGTCCGAACTTGATGGAATAAAGGTGTTCTTGGGCCTTAAGCCCAACAGTGGTTTCATGCGGATTTGCCCAAGTGGCCCGTGTGATTCTAGTGTGAAACAAAGAAGGGGGAAAAAGAGGGATATGGTTAGAAAGCACTTAAACTTGATAAATAAATTAAAATAGCTTAAAGGAGAAATATAACCATACACATAGCATGCATACATATACATGTGTCCAGCACATTCACTATATTTAGCAAACCAAACAAACAAGAAGCAAAGCCCAAGACAAAAATAAAGAAACTAAGGATCAGGCCCATGTGAGATATCATGAATAAGCCATAAAGGGGGGGAAAGCCCAATTCAGTGGTAAAAGAGAACAAAAAACAAAGGGTCAGGCCCGAATTTCATCAACAATGTTTCTAAGTCTAAATTCTAAAAATATTCCATCGGTGTACAAGATATACCATCATATATATATATATATATATATATATCAAGGTATATATAAACTGTATACATCTAATATATCCTATGTATATCAGGCAGTAAGAGCACAAACAAAGGAAAAGGTAGGTCAAAGTAATCTTATATCAAACATATATGACATGCTATACTTGACATACACTTAACCTATTCATTGAAGAAACTAAAGATTGCTCCCAATACATATCAAATATTACACTGTGGCCTACATTCTAAGGATATTAACTCGTGAAAACACTAAATAAATAAGGTTGTGCATGCTTATTCAAAACTAATGTCATTCAATTGTCACATAGCCTTTTCTTTTCTCCTTTTACCAAATCCTTGGAGGGTCCCATAGGGGTGTGACTTCAACATGGAGGAACCCCAGTAGCCTAGGATTAGTAGTACTAGGCTGAATTGACAAACTCGAAGTCTTTTCTTACCTTTTCCTAGCCCTAGGTATGTCACATCCTTGCCTTATCATACCCAAGTGACAACCTCTTAACATAATCATTTCACAATTAAATACCTAACTAAACATGCCTAGATTCCATTTGGAAATACAACTATCCAGATTTGGTTTTATTAACACTGGCAGAGGAAGAAAATGCAGACAAAGTGACAAACAGACCTTATGCTTCTCAGATTTTATAGTTAGCATGATTTATCCCAGTTCATGACAGTAAAGCAAAGACCAAATTGAACTTTTAAATTCTGGGACGGAATACATGTAGCACAGACAGACAAAAGCACATCAACATGAATTCATTCAAGGACAGTTAACTCAGGTCACTTGCTTGTAGACAAATATTTTAGCATTTGGAGACTGCGGCAGGATATAGCAAATCAGGCTTTCAGTTGTGCAAGTTAACTTAATAACAAAAGGGGGATGGGGTAAGCATGAGAGCGGGCCAGTCGTGCCACAGTAGGTATTCAAATATTATAGGCAGTTCTGGATAGAACTATCTTGTACCAAACATATAGCACACCTCAAAAATCACACTATAACTCAATATACTCATGTGTTTCATACATTCCATTACATAACTGGGATTAAACAGCTATGAAAAAACTCCCTACTCACACATTCTATAAATACATCAATCATGCTCAGACAGAAAAGAACATATTCCAGTGAACAGTACACTTAGACCTTTATTTAAATAGAGACGTTTGCATCCACATAGCAGTATTGACTAAAATACCTCAAACCAAACCAACAAACATAGAGAATCACTTGGATGTCTAAGCTTAGAGGGATTATAAACGGGTTAAGGGTATTTGTGGGGGGGGGGGGGGTTAATCAAGCTGTACAAAAATGAACTTTCAATCAACAAATGGACCTATCATTCCTTCACAAGCACATTTGGCCAAATATTCACACTTAAACAGGATTCATAAACATGTAGGATAGTAATCTGGGCTTAAGTCCTATTACTCGTTCAATCATTAACCAAAACCAGGCTAGATTCTTACAAGATTTAGTTATATGTTCAACCTAATAACAAGTTTAACTCTGTTTAAGTCTAAAAATGTAGCTAAAGTCTTACAACTTCATCAAACATGCATATTCACCCCATCCAGCTAGTCATTACCTTGAATAAGCTTTAATCTCTAGAGATTATGCTATTGTGTAGTCATTAAACTATTTTTTAGGCATGAACATTATTACAGAGGTGCTACACACTGTCATAAACAAGTAAAGATGAAAACATACCCCTACTAGTCATGTTTAAACTTAAACAACATCATTAATACTCAAATGGATATACTGAAGACTAATCTAGACAGAACAACTTTGTGCTAATACTATACATCTATTAAACCAAGTCATTAACTAATACATAGGCATTTAGCGGCATTATATTAGGCTAAACAAACAGTTCTTCTATTGTTATCATGCTAATTCAGTTAACTAATCCAGCAACCAAATCACATATTCAAAACAAGCTGATTTGATTCAAGCAAACTTAAATATATATGCTACCATTTCAGTCAAGCTAAAACAGGCATGCTTACACATTTAATCAAGACATGACAATCTTATATTAAAATTGAAACTAAACTTCAAATACCATACACAACAAACACTAATCAGTAAAAAAAAAAAAACACCAATAAATATATTTAAAAAAAGGGTTATGAGCAAATCAAGACCCTAAGTTTACTAGAGTATAGCAGTGTAAAACCAAAGATGGTTCTTCCTGAAATTACCCAAGTATGTATGTCAGTGTGTATTAATGGTAGAAATTGGGGTTCTTTATATAGAACCCCCAAATTCTAGGGTTTGAGAGCATTAACCAATGTGGGACTAAGAGTTTTTTTTTTTTGGTGGGGGGGGGGGGAATTCCCTCCATTTCTCAATCAACCAATCACAAACAGGTATTCGAAATCGAAACAAGACAAAATCAATTAAAACAAACACAGAAAAGCAATAGAAGGTAAACCTCACCTCTTCAATCAGTTGACTACAGATGAATTGGAGGAAAGTGGGCAAGAGCATTAATTGCTCTTGGACAAAATAGCTTGACAACACTGAGAAAAGCACAAGTACACTGCGTCTTTGTCGTTATTGGCAAAGAGGAGAGAGAAATGGCCAAGACGGCCACTAAGGTTTCAAAACCCATTTCTCAAACGATACAAGCACAAATGTGTTTGTATATCTCAGGGGTCGTTTCCTTTATGCTGAAAAAAAAAAAAAAAAAGAGAAGTGGGCCGGGTCTAGTCTACTTTGGACTGGGCCTGGCCATAAAAAAGAAAAAGGGCTGACCCATATGTATACATGTGTATATATATATAGAGAGAGAGAGAGGGAGACACTCTCGTGCATACATGCATATACTTGTATACATATGTATACCAAGGAGGGAAAAAACATGCAATTAAACAAATAGCCATTTTTTTAGAGGCGATAATTAATTACACATTTTAAATATTGCCAAATTTAAAGCGGAAACTAATCAATTCCTTTTCAAATGTGGCCAAATACGTAAAATGATCAACTATTGCAATTATAACCCTAATCAACACATAGCAAATAAGTGGCTATTTCAAATATAGCCGCAATTAACTCAAAGCAACAAATCGACTATTTCAATTGTAGTCACAATTAATACATAACTAATTGTAGCTAATTTTGAAACAATGCATGCAAATTAGTCAAGTAATTTGTAAAATTGAGATGCAAATCTATTATTTTATTAATTAACAATTTTCTTGCATTAAAGGAGTAAAACACTTTGTCAATTTGATATTTAATAATTTAAACAATCAAGTGATTAATTGTTTTGAATTCAGCTACTTTTGCACCTACACCTTGAAGTAGTTTTCCACTTCGAGTGGTAATGGCATGGCACTTTGCTATTAGATCGCCGCCCCACCTTTTGGATTAGGAACTATATCACTTGAGAGACCTTCTCTTTGTGGAGGTTATTGCTCTATCGAAATATCTCTCATATGTGACTCACGCTTTTGGATGGAAGCAGTATGAGAACCCACAGTTTCAGTTGGCTAGCACTTTCTCGAGCATGATCTTCATCCTAAAGCTCCCTTGATCATTCGATTGACCCTTTGGTAGAACATAGGGATTGGAACTCTGATTTCCAAAGTTATTGCTGTTGTTGTAGTTCCCTTGGTTCGAGCCACCATGCTTGTTGTGCCCATACTGGTTACCTTGCCCTGCTAAGGTCTCCACTGATTATGATTCTGATAACCCTCTTGGTAATTCTACCTTTGATAACCCCCTTGAGAGTTATTCACATAATTGGCATGTTCATATTGCATAGGAGGTCCCTCTTGATATGGACGCGTGGTACATTTCTTTCAGCAAAGTCTGCACATCTTCAACTGCATTCACTTTGTTAGTTTCCTTGTCATCTAACCTCTTTGTCAACAAAGTAATGTTGGTTGCAAGTTGGGCTAAATTTTGTTGTTTCTCCTGGTTTTATGCCACAATAGTGTTAATTAACGGAGCCCTATACGTTACACTATCAGCACCACCTGAATGCCATGCTTGATTATGAGTAATCAATCTTCAAGAAATTGAGTGACTCGAGCATATGTCTTCTTCATGAAACACCCATCGGCTGTATTAGTTTCCACAGCTTGTGTCATATGATCTAACCCAGTATAGAACTTCTCCATGAATTTGTGGTCTGAAAAACCATGATTCGGAGACCGCTGTAAGTACTGCTTGAACCTCTCCCAAGCCTCATATAATTGCACCCTCGGAAGATGCTTGAACTCATAA
The DNA here is from genome assembly GCF_019175385.1 of Lycium barbarum. Taxonomy (NCBI): domain Eukaryota; kingdom Viridiplantae; phylum Streptophyta; class Magnoliopsida; order Solanales; family Solanaceae; genus Lycium; species Lycium barbarum. The sequence goes on from NC_083347.1 coordinate 36,170,827, forward strand.
ATTTTATCATGAATTTCAGCTTTCTTGCTTAGAGAAAACCACTTCTTGAGAAAGACACTCACCAGCACAGCCCACGTATGAATAGTATTATGGGGCAATTTCTCAAACCAATCTCTTGCTTCGCCAACTAAAGAATATTTGAAAACTCTTAATTGAATTACATCAAGAGTAACAACACTCTGGGTATGTGTGTGGCACACACCAACGAAATTCTTCAAGTATTGATGAGGGTCATCGTCGGTAGAGTTTCGAAAATACCCCTCAAGATTGAGCAACTGGTAGATAGTTGCATCAATCTAGCAACTTGCAGCATTGACCCTGGGTGGAACGATAGCAGATGCATATTCCATCTCTTGCATATAATCCGCAAATACGTTCTCCTCTTCCTCAACTTTCGGTGCTGGGGGTATTACTTGCACACCCATACCACCATTTGCTCTGTGTCCTCCTCCTCATCCAACCATATTCATATGGTTCACATAAAACAACAAACAAGGTGTGATAGAATAGAAAAAGACTTTAAGTAAAGCATACATTATTTAGTAAAAGATTATACGGTCCGTAGAATTTCCTTCGGCTGAGATGCAAACTGTGACTGATCTATGTTGGGGTTTTACGCTCCAAAAAATATTCTATGGACTGTAGGTTCTGCTATGAAATTTCTCTGGTTGACAAGCTCACTGTGACAGTCTACGGTGCGTTTGACGAGCCATAGAATAATATACGGTTCGTCCTTTGTTCCGTAAAATTTCCTGTATAGTTACTTCGCTTTTTTTTTAATTTCTTTTTTCCATCTTTTCAGATAATTCCCCAACTTTCTCCATATGGACAATAAATTCCTGAAACACAACAAAAACATATCAAAACAACACAAACTTGCTTGAAAACAAGTAAAACTCGCCTTTAAAAGCATCAAATGTGCCAAAATTATGCGGTACATCAATGCCCATTCCATAGTGAAAGTGGTAGAAAATAGTTGTGGAGTTCGTGTTAGGCCTATTGAAGACTTTGGACAAGTTTGATGCTATTTGGGTTATCGTGGATAGGTTGACCAAGTCTAGTTCAGACTACCTACAATTAGGAGAAGTTTGTATGGGATGCCCATTTCTATCATTTCAGACAAGGTTACTCAGTTCACTTCCCATTTCTAGAGAACTTTGCAGAAGGAACTGAGGACTTAGTTGGATCTTAGTACGACATTTCAACCGCAGATAGATGGTCAGTCCGAGAGGCCTATTCAGATCTTGGAGGATATGTTGTGGGCTTGCGTGATTGATTTTAATGGTCATTGGGACCAGTTCTTGACCTTGGCAGAGTTTGCTTACAACAATAGTTATCACTCGAGCATTGACCTGGCTTCATTTGAGGTTTTGTATGGTATGAGATGTCATTTTCCGATTGGTTGGTTTGATATACTCGAGGTGGACCTTGGGGTACTGATATCTTGAGATATTCTTTGGATAAAGTGAAGTCGATTCAGGAAAATCTCCTTGCGGCTCAGAGTAGACAAAAAAAGTATGCGGATCAGAAGGTTTGTGATTTGGAGTTCATGGTTAGTGACCAGGTTCTATTGAAGGTTTCGCCCATGCAGGGTGTAATGAGATTTGGGAAGATGGGAAATCTAAGCCCAAGGTTCATTGGTCCTTTTGAGATCCTTCAGCGTGTTGGTGAAGTGGCATATGAGTTGGCATTGCCACCAAGTTAAGCGGGTGTTCACCTAGTGTTTCATGTTTTCATGTTGAAGAAATACCATTCAGACGGATCTTATATCATCTATTGGAACTCGGTACTATTTGATCAAAATCTGTCCTTTGAAGAAGAGCCGGTATCAATCATGGATAGGCAAGTTAGAAAGTGAGGTCAAATGAGATAGCTTCTGTAAAGTTTTAGTGGAAACACCCTTAGCTGATGAGGCTATATGGGAGACCGAAGCTGATATACATAGTAGATATCCCAAACTCTTTACTAATTCAGGTACCTTCCCTTCGTTTCTTTTTTCATTCGAGGATGAACGTTTGTTTAATTGGTATCTGATGTAACGATCCATTTGGTCATTTTAGACATTTTCCACTTTTTCCCCAAATTACCTTTCCCGTAATTTCATTACAAAATTTATGACTTGAGGGGAAGGGTGGTACAATTCCTGAGGCAATCGGGCGGGTCTTGGTTGGTTTTGAGGATTTATAGTATTTTAAGTTGAATAAGTGAAAAAAAGTTGACCAATAGTTGACTTTTGGATAATTACATCCGGAATCAAATTATGATAGTTCTGTTATTCTCGAAACGTGACTTTTGACTTAGTTGGGCCTTTGGTTCGCATCTCAAGGTATCTGATTACGTTTTGGGTCATTGGTTAGAAAGGTTGGTTTTGGTTTGGTTGGAGTTGACTTGGGTCAACACTGGGTCAAGGTGATCTTTTTTGGGAAATTCAATTGTGCGAGCGAGTTCGTAGCGTGATTTGTGATGAGTTAGCATGTTTGGTTTGTGTTCGTGGGGTTCTGAATGATTTTCAGGTGTAGGACCGAACTTAGTGGAAATCAGATTTTTTTGGTGTTGGTGTAACCGTACCTGTGGGCTCACCTCTGCATGGTTTGGTCCGCAAGTGCAAGAAATCGTGGGATTGGATGAGGTGAGGGTGTTACACCTCGAAAAATTTCATGTCGTTGTACGGTAAATAGACTAACGCAGGGTAAGATGTATGTGATGTCCTTACAAGTAAGAAAGGCTAATTGGCGATTCTAATTAAGATTCCAAAGACATTTGAGGCAAGAGAAGAAAGTTCGTTGAGGAAGGCAAAGTATAAGTCGTGCTTTGAAAAGGGATGTAAGTACCGAGCTAATGTTGATTTAATAATGTCTTGAGGAAAAGTTATAACGCTCCTTAGATTGTTAATGAAGTGTTAAACAAGTGCTAAGAAGGTTCCATAAAGATTGGAGATCAAACGAAACGACGAGATTAACTTCAGAAAAATGGAGTTATACAACCACTTATACGGTCCGTATAACTTTATACAGTCCATATAAGGGGTCCGTATAACCTTTCAGAGGGAATTTCCCTGATGGTGAAATACGATCACTTATACGGACCATATAAGGGTTCGTATAACTCCCGTCGGGCTGAGCATTTTCCAAGTATAAATATATGTTCCCATTTCTAATTTCTCATTCTTCCAACTTCTCCACTTCTCTCAAGACCTCTAGAAGGTTCCACATATTTCACTAACATAAATTCAAGGGAAATCAAAGATCAAATACTAAAACTAGTAGAATCAAGTGCAAGAATACTAATGAGGGTTGATGGAAGCTAGAAATTTCTTGTGGAAGTGGAGCTAGGGTTTTCTCCAAGTGGAGCTTTTTCATCCAAAGCCCATTTCTACCTAATCAAAGGTGTTTTTTATGATCATTCCATGTTATTAAGAATATTGAATGGTTGAAAGACTTGGATTATGAAAGAAAGTAGAAAATGGGTTACAAATATAAGAATAGTGGTATTCTTGAATAGTAGTTTGACATGAATCGTGATTCTTGAGATGTTATGAGTGAAATCTTGTTGTAAATGATACAAATGATGTTAAAGAGGTATTATATGAGAATGAATACGATGTTATGCCATAGCTATGGTCATGAATCGTTTTGGTAGGGAATTGTGGGAATTGGATAATGTCGCACATGACAAAGTTATTGATTATGATATTATGAATGTTGTTATTGATGTTGGGAGTAGTTATAGCATATGGAGGAACTTGTAGAAACAAAGGAGATGCTGCCCAATTTTCGTTAGCTTTGGCTTAAGCTTAAGTATGTTTCCGATTATCTAATCTTAGTATGAATTCTTTTAAATGTAGAATCGTGAACATTGGAGGAAAGCGTTTAATTGATAAAGTTGGAGAGACGTAAAGGTATGTAAGGCTAGTCCCTTCTTCTCTAAGGCATGATTCCTATAACGTGACTTGCTTTATCTTTCCATGACTCTCTTATATTCCGGAAACTATGAGTCTATGATTATTAAGAGCTTCTCATGAAATAAAGGTAAGAGATGCGTTGTGAATTTGACAATGGTGATGATGAGTCTAAGTCTAGAGATTCCAAAGTTTATGATATGATATTCTTATGAAGCTAATGATTCCTTGATGTTAATCATTGTTGCTAGACTCACCTTATAATGCTAGTTCCTTCAAGGTGAGGCATGATGATCATGATTACTCTATAATGAAATCGGGGGTTCTCGACCTTACGTCACCCCGATAGAGTTATAGTTTGTACTTGAGTTTTAATGCATGCTTTATGATAAGTATATAATGATTAGATTACACCGCGCCTACATGGCCGGGTAGACACCGCTAAGGCGGGCAGCATACACACCATATCTAGATGGCATGGGCAGACACCACTAGTGGGCGGCATGAGATGGTTACCCCGGACGCAGGAGGCCTGGACGCGGGCTAATGATGATCATACCATACCTATATTGTCGGGAAAATTATATATGTATACTCGATAAGAGGTTGTTTATAATGTAAGTTAGCATGCATAATTTTGTCTTAAGAGACATTCAGTTGCAGGTTGTTTCCTTACTTGATGCTTCCTTATCTTTTTGACATGTTATTATTGTTCATGCCTTACCTACTCAGTACATTGTTCGTACTGAGGTCCTTTCTTTTTGGACGCTGTGTTCATGCCCACAGGTAGACAAGGAGGCGGCCCAGATTCATAGGAGTCTATCAGCAGCTACACAGGAGCACTCCACTATTCCGGAGGTGCCAGTTATTGATGTATTCTTTTGTGTATATATTTGGGTACGACGGGGTCTTGTCCCGTCCTTATGTTTCAGTACTCTAGTATAGGCTCGTAGATACATATACGTGGGTAGTTGTTGTCTCATGGATACATCAGTGTATATTCTTGTATATCATTTTGCAGCCCTGAGGGCTTATATATATGTGTATATGCTGCCTTCGAGATTGTGTATGTTCAGGATGGGTATGATGGATATAGTCAGCTCCGGGTACCCGTCATGGCCCCCTAGTCGGGTCGTGACAGAGGGGGCCATCTACGGGTTCTACCCCGCCCCTGTGCGTGATTGGACTTTAAGTGGAGACTACTCCAATGGCCTTTCCTCCGCAGGTGTGAGCCTGCACCTGCGAGGAAAGGTCCGTAAAAGCGAAAATCGCCGGGATCAGAAGCCCTTTAATTCCTAAAAATGAACCTAGACTTCATAAGTTTATATTTTGGGCTAAGAGCTCTTTTGGAGAAAAATTTAGGTGTTTAGGCTTCAACTCTTCTTGGGGGTAGGATTCTAAGTTCTAAATTTGTATTTTCCACTAGTCCAATCCCTTATTTAGACTTGTAATTATGTTGGGTTAGTGAAATTAGGGGTTTTGCCCTAAATCTTAAGAGAGGGTTTTTCCTGGAATTGAAGATCAATTGGATGGCTTTTTAAACAGGTCTTTTGGATTTAGACTAGTAACGCTTTGGGTAAACTATTTTTCAAATAATATTCTAGTTTTGCCCTTGTGGGCCCTAGGTCACTTTTTAAAGTCGTTGTTTAGTTCAAAATAGAAGTATAGCAATATGGGTATTCTTAGGTTCATATACTAACTTAGAGTACTTATTTAATAGACTTCGATCGTTTAGAGGCACTTCGTAAGGGGAAGGCATTGACTTGATTGCTCGTGACTCTCGCTCGGCCTTCGAGGTAGGTTATGGCTTACCTTTGTTACACTCCGATTAGAGAATCGTATGTAGTTTGTAGATGTTGACGGAGAAAGCATGATAAGCCTTCCGTCATGGTTGCGGCGATGAATCCACTAGTTTGGTATGGATGTTGTTATGTAGGAGTGTTGTCATGTCTGCTATGATTACGATTGTTGGGAATCTATACTTGTCATTTGATATCTCACTTATCTCACAGAAAGGCAAAGGATAATATTATCAACTTTATTTGTGATTTGTATCCATGACATACATCTATTGATTCAATGATGTACGTTATTGCTGAAATTGATTCCGTGCACGGCATGCCTTCCATTACATACATGACTGATTAAGATGGTGAGAAAGTGAGTGATAGCTTCTGATGTCTTTGTCGGAGAGCAAGTGTGATTGATAGCCTCCGAGGTCCTTTCCAGAGAGCGAGAATGATGCCATGTGTGGCAATTGGTACATGAACTTCGCGGGTCCCCCATGGGTCATGGCTTTGAGGCATAGCCCTTAATAAAAAATCTATAATAATGATATGAGATAAACCTGTAACCCACGTTCAGAGAGACTAGTGTGTGTATGTGTACACACACACACTAGCTTTTAACTACAAAGAAAAAGATCTATATTTACTCCTACAAGGTCTAGATTTCCCCTTCCGTTTGAAGGTTGGATCGTTTGTATCCATGTCCTAACTTTTGACACCTTTTACTCTGCCTCTTTCCATTATCTCTCCACCAGCCTGCAATTCATCGGCCGATCACCACTCTTCAATACTCGTAATCTCTATGAGGGGCGGCTCAACAATTTTAATGGCCTAAAGCCAAATTTAATAAGAGGCTTTAATTTTTTGTATTTTTTTGAAATCTATTTTCCTAACTTTTTGAGATGTAAAGTTATTAATAATTGTTTATAATCAATTTATTTTAATAATTTTTTCAACTATATATATATATGCTTTAAGGAATTTTCAAGGTTAATATTTTTAGATTCCATCATCTAGTGATCTCAAATGTATACATAACTAGGGAAGAAAAAAAAAATCATACGCTTCGAACTACTCAAATCTCACAGGTTAGCATGAGTAACAAATAAAAAATTATTTTCCCTTTGTTAACTAAAACTTGTATGTTTTTATTTTTAAGATAACTGTTTTTAAAACAGAAACACATTACTACAGAAAATAGGGGCCTAAAGCCCTTGCTTGAGAACTCTTTGGCTGGTGTTGATCCCTATTTCTGTTTCACATTATTTCCTACCCCTATATATGCAGATATAACATTGTATGACGCAATTTGGACAAAATCAATCTGCACCAAATTCTGACGGAACGTCGTAAAATTCATCAAGTTAATTACCTGAATTTTGAGTCACTCCCCGCTCTTATCTGAGACCAAAATTCTAAACATTATTTGAATTTTCGTGCCAGACGACAAATCTATTACCATTCCAAAGGCCAAAGCACGCTAATACTGATTTCAGGGACACATAATTGCAAAACAAACGCAATTCATTGGAGGAGGAACCATGGCCTTTTCAAGCTAAAAGTCTTACGAAAAACAGAAATTATTGAAGTAGTTGATTCTCGAAGCACAAATGGTGAAGGTACGATGGAGCAAATTATGATTCTTTATATTGGATGCAACAGTATGGGTCTCTAGGTGGAGGGGGGACCACTCAAATAAGCAATATTTTTGTATAAAACATCATTAGAAGATAAAAATTACACTATCAACTACTTAATCTAAAGGGTGAGAGGAAAGTAAAGGAGTTTCCAGATATCTTGATTTAATCCATACAGGCTTATTAGCACATCTCTTGACCCGGCCTGATTCTCCCTTAATTATTCCAAACCTTTTAAGTGTTACTCCTATATGAAGAATCTCCTCTTTAGGGCAAAATTTTGTGAGTGATGGGAGAAAATTTGGATCAAACAATTTTTTTTTCTTGATGAAATGGTTTCCCATCGAAAATGTTTTTCTTGTCAATGTACATATATATTAACCACTAACTTTAACCCCATTATACAAAGTATGAATTTGAAATTAGTTTCTAAGATACATATTATCAATATATATTTGGTAAACTCAGGCTATTTTTTCATTGGAGGAGGAACCATGGCCTTTTCAAGCTAAAAGTCTCACAAAAAAAAAATAGAAATTATTGAAGTAGCTGATTCTCGAAGCACAACTGGTGAAGGTAAAATGGAGCAAATTATGATTCTTCATATTGGATGCAGCAGTATGGGTCTCTAGGTGGAGGAGAGACCACTCAAATAAACAATGCTTGTGTATAAAACATAATTAGAAAATAAAAAATATACCATCAGCTACTTACTCTAAAGGGTGAGAGAAAAGTTAAAGGAGTTTCCAGATATCTTGATTTAATCCATACAGGGTTATTGGCACATCTCTTGGCCCGACCTAAGTCTACCTGAATCATTCCAAACCTTTGAAGTATTACTCTTATATGAGGAGGAACCTCCTTTTTAGGGGGAATTTTTTTGAGTGATGGGAGAATATTTGGATCAACCAATTTTTTTTCTTGATGAAATAGTTTCCCATCAAAAATGTTTTTCTTGTCAATGTACATATATATTAACCGCTAACTTTAACCCCATTATACAAAGTATGAATTTGAAATTAGTTTCTAAATTAATTTGAAGTTAGTTTCTAAGACACATATTATCACTATATATTTGGTAAACTAAGGCTATTATTTTTATCTAGCACATGAGTTGCGCGCAAGTGCTTAAAACACCTCGGGCCAAAAGATTACCATTTAAATCTTGTCACCCTATCTTCTAAGTGTTTGTCACTTTATCCAATTCAATGTATAACCAAACAAATGTTTTGAAACTTTGTATGGACAAACCGATTAAATCTTGTACATTTTACTAGTTTCTTCAGATAAGTTTTTTTGTCGTAGAGCAAGTGTGTACCAAAAGCGCGCCAATTAGATCCTTTTTCTTGAAAATATTCACTATGAAATGATCAAATTAAAGTAAATTAAAATCTATCACTTAAATAGGTTGAGAATGAGGAAAAATGACAATGTAAAAAACAGGAAATACTTTCTGACAAGCAGTCAACTCTATCACTCTGCATCCGCACTAGTTTAGTCTACCAACTCAGACGGGAAATAACAGGTATCAACTTATAAGGGGAAGTACAGTAGTTGTTTAAGAATTGCAGCTAAAGTGATTAAGAGATAGAACAAGATTATCATTGATCCTCTTTGTAGAGAGTGCTTAAAACTTGTGAGAGGGAAATTATATTATATATGTGCATAACATTTTTCATGTTCGAGGGCTCAAAAAGGGAAAGTTGCAGAGGACTGGGAACATAAATAAAAGCAGCAATGGAACTAAAGGGAGAGGAAGGAAATTTCTTTCCGGTGTGAGCTTAGAAGAACACAAAGGAAGAGAGAATAACACGTGCTAAAACTGGAAATTGTGGCATTATCATAAAGAGTTCATGAGAGGGGGGGGGGGGGGGGAGGGTTTATATAATTTTTGTAGAATATAAATATGGATAGAAATATAGAGTGATTTTTAGCAAATATTTTAAACAATCCTACTCGGTACTCCCCCACTCCTTGATTCCTTTTATGATGTAGGTATATTTCTTATTTTTTGTCTATCTCCCAATTTTTATGTTTTTTTTTTAATAATCTGGACTCTGTCCAGTTATGAATCTTATTACACTGTTCATCTCTTTCTCTTAATCTTTGTTCTTAATATCCTTCTTCTTTAATCACTCTCCGGTTACCACGGCCAACATCATCCCTTATCATTTGGACATTAAAACAGTCTTTCAAACACCTAGGAATTTACAGGTTAATCCATCGAGTATATTAAAAAATTAAGAGAATAACCATATACTAAGAGTAATAGATTCATAATAATAAGTAAGTAATTACTTGAACATAATATATTAATTAAACATGGAATAATTTACATAGTAGGGAGATTTGTACAGAAAACATAGTTAAAAACTTACATGACTTAAGGATGGAGAGAGGTTTCCCTTTCGTGGAACCCGAAAACTACTTCACACTAAGAGAAAATTACTGAAAGCTTAATATTATTTTACAAGGGGGTTTATATTACAAATGTTTTGGACTGGGAAAGGGATTTGAGGCATTTGAAAGAGAAGGGGAATATGGAGTTTTTCTTGAGAGATGTGGTGGATGCTTTTTTCTTGATGTCTTTGCTTCTCCACAAATACTGTTATTTATAGGTGTCTGGCGGACTTTAACTCCGGATTTTAAATTTGTGAAGAATCTTTTGAGTTCAACCGGGTGCTCTTGGGGCCCCATCGTCACGGGAAACTTTTCAAAAGATACTTTATATTTTTGTCCGTTTGCTGAGCTGTCCCGTTAATTTATTAAAGCTACAACTTTATTAGAGCTACTTTAATAAAGTCTTCTTTTTCTGAAATGTCTTCTTCTTGATTTTGTCTTGTGCTATCATTATTGTCTTCACTAATTCTTGTCTATGTGTCCAAATTATGTAGAGCAACCGAATCAAAACTCATACCTGAGTCTACATCATTTGGATCTTGAGAAATGTACTGTCCTAGAAATTAATATCATCTCCTTCGAAATCTGAACTATGGACTGGTGACATCCTTTGACTTGGAGATAATTCTGGACTAGGATTTTTAACTATATGTTTATGTTGTTCTTTTGTCTCAAAAAATCTTTCTAGTGTCTCTTTTACTATATTTTCTATTTTTTCGTTCTTTTTCTTTTTTACAAGTATGCTTTTCTTTGTAGAAGTTGCTCCTTGCGTAAGTGTATTTGGTAATCTTCGTCTTGTCTGGAGAGATGAACATCACTCATCTTCACTTTTTAGCACAGTGACAGCCATCAACGGATTTGATGAGTCTTTACCGGCTACCGTTTGAACCAGACTAGTTGTATCTTTACCCGATACAGTGGGTCTAACTGCATTCATTGAGGAATGCACACCCGTCTCATCCATTTTTGTCTGAGATGGAGAACTCTGTGATTGCACTAACTCAAACTTAACCGCTTGTAGTCTTTGTTCTAATATTTTTACTCGATCTAAGAGTTTCATTTTTTCTTGAACCAATGTCTCTTTCTGCTGGTTTAGTCTCTTGACCACTTCAGTCATAGTAGAATAGTGATCACAAAAAATCACCTTGTCTGTGTCTTTTTGTATGTTGTACTGAGGGATTTTGTTTGGGTTTTGTCTAAGACTTGGAGAAATATAGTAATTTGGATCCAACATTCCTCTAGCATAGTCTAATGCCTCAGTAAAATCATTAAATCCTGTAAAAAGAGGTTTTCTTATGTCTTTAATAGAGTCTAAAACTTCTTTCCATGTTTGAAAAATACCATTAGTTTTACCATGAATTACAACATAAAATTTAAATTTTTTGTCTAAATTTCTGTCTGTGAAATACTGACAAAGAGAATTTATAGTAGCTACAAAGTGTTTGGCGTCTTTTCTATTATGCGAAATCCATAGATTGTCTACCAAACACATCTGTTGTTTGTCTATTACATATTTTGGCAATACTTTAAAAGTCCAATTTAGTGGTTGGAAGGCTACTAAGCTATTAACTCCGAATTATATTCTTTCCATAGTATTCCTTTCTAATGAAGATATAGATCTAAAATGAAGATTACCTAATACGGTCTGTCTGTAAGTGTCTTGGGTTGAGGCTATGCCTTTCCCCTTGTCTGCTGTCTGAGAACTGGAAGGTCTCATGCTGTTCAAATAGAAAATCAGTTAGCAGTAATCTTTAGTCTACTTAATTGGTCTGTTAAATTATTATCTTTCCCTTTTATGTGTTCAAATTTTAAATTATAAATTGAAATGGTATCTAGGAAATTTAGCCATCTTCGTCTACTACTAGTTTTATCATTTATTTTTTGATAGAATTTAACTATAGCTTCGCAGTCTGTTCTAACTAATATTTCTGGTTTATTTAAGATATATAGTCTAAAGCTATTTAATCCGTATATTACAGCTAAAATCTCTGCATCTATACTACTCATATTTCCTTTTTCTTTATACCTACCACTTTGATAACATATATCTTTTCTTCACTTTTATTACTGTATTTATTTGGTTTTGCTTTTAATATTTCTCCCCACCCTTCAAAACTGTCATCTGTTTCTATAATTAAATAATCTATTTCCAGTGTCATATTTAAATCAGGAATATTTTTTATTTTTTCTTTGATTTTTTGTACTAATTTAATGTCTTTAGTATTAAAGTGCTTTTGACCATTAGATCTAGTATTTGAATACAATGGTCCTGCTATTTTTCCTAAATCTTTTATAAAATTTCTAGCATAATTGACTATTCCTAAAAACAAATTGCAATTCTTTAACATTGTCTAACTTATCTGGAATTTCCAAAGCTTTCTTGACTATATGAGGTTGTAACTTTATTTTACCTTCTCCTAGTACTACTCCTAATAAGTTTATATATTTTTTGCATAATTCCATCTTTTTCTTACTAATTATTATTTCATTTTCTACAAATAGTCTAAATACCGTTTGTAGGTGTCCTAAGTGTTCTTTAATATCTTTGCTAAACACTAGTATATCATCTACATATACTAATACAAACCTTTTGTATTCTCCAAATATACTATCCATTTTTCTTTGAAAAATTGGCGGAGTTGTCTTTAATTCAAATGGCATTACTAACCATTTGAAATGTCCTTCAGGAAAGGTAAATGTCGTCCATTCTATACCTTCTTCATGCATTCGTACCTGCCAATATCCTGATTTACAATCAAATTTACTAAATATTTTCTTTCCTTGTATTCTATTTATTAATTTTGTCTTATCTGATAGCTTATATCCATCTGTCCTAGTATTATCATTAAGTCTTTTATAATTTATTATCATTCTAACTTTTCCTCTTACTATTTCACTATGATTTCTTACCATAAATGCTGCAGATCTATGTTTAGAAGTAGATCTCCGTATTACTCCTAAATCTAATAGTTCTTTTATTTGTATTTTGAAATCTTCTACATCTTGATTTGTTGCTTCAATAGAAGCTGTCTTAATTACATAGTCTGGGTTTATTATATCTAATTTACATACAATCCTATTATTTTTCCAATGTTTTAACGGTTTTTCCCCTATAATTTCTATTTCGTCTAATATTTTCATTATACTATTTAGATCTTTTTGATTTTTTATTACTCCTATTCTTTCTATCCCTATTTTAAAATTATATAATTCTGTTTCTATATCCATTAAAGTGTAATATTTTTCTAATCTATTTTCATTCTCTAGTATTTCCTCTTCTTCTAGAATTAAATTCTTTGTCTTTGTCTTACTTTTACAACATGTATTATTCTCTTGACGATTTTTACAACAACTATCTTCTTTCTTGTGCAGGTCTATTTGGTCTATGGTAGGGATCTTCTTATGGCGAATTCTAGTTTCAGTCTTAAGAACTTGTACTGGTGTATTAATAATATTTTTTTTTTAAAATTACTTCATCTCTGGTAATCATACAACTGTCATTATTATGTAACATAAAGTCTAATCCTATGAAAAAATCTACATTTATATTAAGGTCTCTTACCCATGTCTTATCCATTTTATAGCTTGGTTTGTAGAATTCTGAACATGTATTTATAAAACTAATGTATGCCTTATGAACATAATGTCTATATATGTTATAAGTCCAATCCATTTGCATGGCTGCAACTGGTTTCTCTAGAATTTTTATTAAATTAGGTGGAACTATTCTTTTATTTCTTATGCACTTTGTGCACCCTGAATCTACTAATTCTAATGTTTCTATCTCATAATTATCTATTTTAATTCTTGCAAGTATCTTTATTGTTCCTAATTTTTTATCTTCATTACATACTAATGCTTCATGGTCTTCTATATTCATTAATTCTGCTTGAGAATCTTCTGGTATTATTTTTAATGGTCTCATTATTGGTTGTATATTCGATAAACTTATTTCTTCATCTTCGCTATCTGTTTCTTTTTGTTTTCCTTTTTCTAGTTTACATAATCTAGTTTCTAGTTCATTTATTCTTGTTTCTAATGTTATCATTCTTAGATTAATAGTCGGGTCTTCAATTTTCTTATGAGTTTCCTCTTTATTTATTTTTATTTTTAATTCTTTTTCTATACACATTGTATATCCTTCTATATAACAATTTTTACATTTAGCCCGTTTGTCTCTACTAGGATACCATTTACAAAAGAAACATGCATTACTATCCAATCCTTTATTTCTTTCGAACTCGTGGTTACAATCTTCCGCTATATTTGCTAAATTATCTATTGCTTCTAAATCTAGATTTTCTAATCCTATTTCATTAATTAATTCTTCTGCTTCTGAGTCTGATGAGTCTGTTTTGATTTTTTCTTCAGTGTCTACACTTACTATAGAATATATATACTTTCTGTATCTGACATATATTCATCTACATTTATTAATGTTTCTTGAAAATCTTCAATTAGCTGAGAATTTCTTGTCTTATTATTTATTCTTTTTGGACATGTACTTGCTAAGTGTTCTGCACTTCCACAAGTAAAGCATTTTAGTTTATTTTTATAATTTCTATCTGTTCTGTATTTTCTTACATGCCTATTTCTGTCTAAGTAAAATTTTCTAGCTGTTGACTTTCTAAGATAATATTTCTTTCTATTTCTATTATATTGAGGATAATTTCTATTATAATGTGTTTTATATTTTTTATGCTTTTTCTTTTATAATTGTCTTTATCATAGCTTTGAGTAGTGTAAACCACACTTTTACAAAAGTTCATTTCATTTTGTTTTAGTTGTTTTTGTATCTGTATATGAGTACGTTTTTTTTCTTGTAGTATATCCATTATATGTTGTATTTTATACCCTATGAACCATTTTAGATTAAGGTTCTGTACTACTCCGTCTCTCTTATTCCATCTATCTTATATTTCCCTTCCTAAGGCTCCTGGTAGTTTATTAAATAATTTTTTTACTAATTCTTGATCAAAAGCATTTCCACAACTAGTACAGTAATAAAAATAATCGTTTAAAATTTTCTTAATATGGAACCAACTACTTATACTTAGCTGTTCTAATTTTATTACTGCATTTCTTTGTAATACTAATAATTCACTATTTGAATCTTCTCCCGTAATTAAAGTATGTATTTTATTAGTAAAATTATATGGGTTTGCCCCCATGGATACTAAGTGTTGGAATTCCATTGAGAAATTTTCTTTATAAGCTTCCCACAAAGCTTTGGCTGATTCTCCTAAAAATGTTTCTAGATATTTATACATTGTTTCTGCGTCTGTATCATTATACGTTTTTATATAGTCTGCTACTACTATTCCTTTCCAAAGATCTATTATTGAATTCCATATCTGTGGATCATGTGCTACTATATTTAGTATTTTGCCTTTATTACCTCCTTCTTGAAGGATGATAGGTTCTTCTATAGGCATTCTTTTTCCTGATGGTTTAACATTATCTATTGGTTCTCCTACTGTTCTAAAAACTCTTCTTCTCGGTACATTTCCTGTACTTGTATCTACAGTATATTGTTCTCCAACAGTTGTTCTTTGAAATGGACTAGAAATGGACTAGAACTAGACGCACTAGATTCCATTAATTCTTTTTGACTTATTACTGAGTCTATCTCTATTTCTTCATCACTGTATTGCATATCTTCTAATATTTTATCAAATTCGTCTGATTTCTTTTGGTACATATTTTCTACTCTATATCCCCAATTATCAGTTCTAGCTTCACATAATTTAAAATGACTTATGGTTTCTTCTATTGTTAAGTCTCCTAACTTACACCCTTTACATCTAAAAAGTATATTTTTGTTATCTTCATGGAGTCTTTTTTCTTCTTCTATAGCTATGTCTACCGCAAACTCGTCTTGTATTAGTTCTATATTCATTAAAGTTGATTCTGCAATTTCACTTTCGTCTAAAGTACTTTCTTCTTTTATGTCTTTTTGTGGTGTGTAATTATAATTGGTAAAATGTATAGATGTCTGCCCCCTAGAATTAGTGTACATTAGGTGAAATTCTGGCTGTAGAATCTTTTTTCTAATAAAATCTTCTAAATTCCATTCCATCCCTGTATATTCTTCAGGATTTATTTTTATGGGTTTTATTAGTCTTCTTCCTCTATTTCCCATTACTTCTACTACGTCTTCTACCTTAATTTTAAGTTTTGTATTACTATTATTCGTCATTTTTCCTAAAAATCCTACACACATTAATAAATTATTATCGTTACACATCTCTTCATATCCCTTTGTTTGTATTCCTATTTTTATGTGTTTTCCAAATTCTGCTAAATTCATTATAAAGTCTAGGCTAGTATAAAAAATTCCTCCATTGTTTGTCATGTCTACTTCCGTTAGTCCTATTATTGATTTTTTCATGTCTGACCATCTATCTTCATAAATCACTATTAAAAGTTTAGTTCCTAAGTTTTTTCTAGTTAATCCTTTTAATCCTACTACTATTAATCCCATATGCATTAAACTTCTTCTAGTGTTTTTTATTTGTCTTACAGCCTCTGGATCTATTAGATTTATTGTAGTAACTCTAGTTCCTATGGATGATAATTGCTCTTCTCTATAATGTCTATATAATTGTGCTATACTTGAGAACTGTCCTATATTGTATAAAGTCTTTGGATTTAATAGTTTTAATTGATTTTGTTGAAAAATATGTATATCTATATCTACGTCTATTACTTCACTTAGCTGTTGATTGTTTTCCTCTGGTCTTCTTCTATTTAGAATTCTTGATAAAAGATTATTACCTATTCTATTGTCTGAAAAACTTACTCTGGGTCTTTCTTGTCCTTTCCTTTTTGATCCTCCTTCGTTTCTTGATCTAATTGGAAGAAAGTCCATTTTTGTGGTTTTCTGATTACTTTAACTTTTTCTTTCTGAGGTGTTATTTCAACCTTCTTTAATTGTTCTATTAACTCGTCAGCTTCTTTATTTCTTCGAGTTTCTATATTTTTCTCCTTTTGTGTTTCACTTATTACTCTCAAGCGTTCACTTATTATTTCAAGCCTTGGAATTATTGCTTGTTCTACGTTCTTAGTTATTTCCAGTAGTAAAGAAATTATAGTAATATTCTGTTTTAGTACTATTTGATCAGATTTAGCGTTAGGTATATAATCTATATAGTCTTGTGGTAAAGATATAGATTTTTCTATTAACTTTGAGGCTTCTTGTTGGACTCTGGTTGGTTTGTTCATGAAAGAGTAATTTCTTTAAGCTCTTCTTGTCACGACCCAACTAGGGGCCGTGACGAGTACCCGATACTTGTACCGAGTACCCCTTATCTATCGTTTTACCTTTACTTCTCAGCGGGCCGTAGAAACTGTGCCATATATTTTTTTTTCGTTACTGAACATTAACATTAGTAGCATCATCGTAAACATAGACTAGTAAACTTTTCTATCACGTTATACGACGACGTGAACATTCCAAAATACAACACATCTAACTGTACATATCTGTCTACGAGCCTCTAAACATAGTACACATATACACAGAAAGGGCCGAGTACTGCCGTGCCCGAGTATATACACAAAAATAGTACCAAGGGACTGAGGCTCCGGAACAACTGGAGCGCTGTCAAATACTGCTGATAGAGCTCCTAGGAACCAAATCCGCCTGTCTGCTGACCTGCACGGCATGAAACGCAGCGTCCACAAGAAGGGACGTCAGTACGAATAGTGTACCGAGTATGTAAGGCATAAAAGATAATACAAGCAGGAACATAGAGTACGATTAACAATATCATGAGGTCGTAGGACATATAATGAGGCTAGAAAGTGACTTGTACGTAGGAACGCCCCTTTCAGGCCGGATACCGTGCATGCTTGTCTTTCCCTTTTCAAAACGTTCCTTTTTCATAGGAATAGAAAATAAGGTTTATATCATGTCGTGTTTTATCATATTATATCCTATCATCTCATAGCGTGTCGTATCATATCATGTCGTAGCATATCATATCATAGTATATTATGTCATAGCGTATCATGTCATAGCATAGCGTATCATAGCGTATCATGTCATAGCATGGCGTGTCATAGCGTATCATATCATAGCATAGCATGTCATAGCGTATCAGGTCATAGCATAGCATGTCATGTCATAGCATAGCACCGAGTAATGTCGGCTCGCCCACATAGCGCCGAAATACCGGCTCGCCCATATATCCCGCGTCCGGGCATCCCGCGTCCAGGATGATAAGCCAGCTGACCAGGTGGCAATGAAACATGTTTCCCTTCCCATTCCCCCATGTATCCCTTCCCCCCATCCCATGTTCATATACATATCTTATATACATATACATATCTTATATACATATACATATTTTATATACATTTACATAACTTATATACATATATCATATAGGCATGCAAGAGAGCCCAAAGAAAAATCATGTAGCCATCGGAGTGACGTAAGGTCGGTGAACTCCGATTACATTATGGAACAATCGTGATCGCTTTGTCTCTCCTTGAAGGAACAAGTATTTTAAGGCGAGACTACCAACGGAGAATAGCATTAGAAGTAAACATAGAATGAAATCATGGGCATCATAGACGTCAACTCATAGGCTTTGGAATCCTTAGGAAATAGTGTCACAGCTAGGAAATAGAAATAAGGTTCAAGAACTAGTTTATCACCCTCAAGTTCACATTGAATCCTTAGCTTAAAAATCTTAGTCATGGAATCATTCTGGTCATATTTGTCATGGGCATATTCTCTTTTCTAACATCATCGTTATCATTATCGTCATAGAAGTATTCTCGTTAGAGTAGTTATAGTACTTGTCATTTGGTAACGAAATTAGGATCAAAGGTTTTCTTTGGATTCGATCCTCAAAGTAAGTCAAACAGATATATAAGGAAAATCCGAAAGCAATGGGGCCCACCTCGGGCCGAACGAGGTAGCGTATACGATTTGCATATGTTACATGTCATGGCGTTACTTGTGAGGGTTTTAGAGTAGTCGGGTCCCATTTATGCAAGTTCTAGGGGTTTAGGAGGTTTTTCCAACATTTCGCACACTTTCTAGTTCAATTCTACTGAATGAAAAAGGGGAAACTTTAGGTGCGGATTCCGGGGAATAGAATTGTCCCCGAGGCTCGTACCCAACTTATTACGTCTAAGACATGCCATAGAAAGAAGGGTGAAGCCTTACATACCTTTTCCGCTTCATACACGTCTCCAAAATCAAGTTTCAAGTTCGCCAAAATCTACAATTTGGTCACAATTACCAAATGCTAATTGTAAGGCTTTAAGATTTCAATCTTAACCAATACTTGTCTACAAAAATTTGGGCAGCATCTCCCCTATAAATACACCATCCCCAAAATTCAACTTAGCCAATTTTTAATCAACAACAATCCGGGAATTCAACCCGGCCAAACTATCAACACAATGACAACAACCATGACTACAAAACACAATATAACACAACTAGTCTTCTTTCCAACATAATGCAATAACTTTCAGTTCAACTTCACATTTCCAAACCAATCTCAATGTGTTTACATTCATTACTAATCAAGATCATTACAATATAATTCGGAAGCATTTCATATTTCATTACTAATCAAGATCATTACAATATAATTCGGAAGCATTTCATATCATTTCTACCAAATATTCACAAGATATACAAACTTTCCACCAAAACCATAATCCATCCAAAACTTCTAATCTTCAATCTACATATTCATAACATATTTCCATCTTCCAATTTCATCAACCATAATCATAATTTGCACCTTAACAATTTCATTTTCATAATTACATAAATCTACCATAAAATCACAAAACTTCTCATAACCACTTAACAACCAATCTTTCATGCCAATATGGACTATTATCCTTCCAAATTCACCAACTAACATAATAATTCACATTTAAAACTCCACTTCCATAATTACATAAAAACTTCATTAAAATCACATAATTTCCTATAACTATTTCCAATAATTTTCCATGCCAACTTGAACCATTTTCTTCCATTTCCAATATTAGGTCCACCACAACTACAACTAGAATACAACATAAAATTCAACTCATCTTATTTATAAAACCTTACATACACATGCACACATGCAAACCCACTTTGTAAACTTTCATATTTCCATAAATTCTACTCATTTCTACATACTACAACATAAACCAACCTTCATAACATAATAAAAAGGAATTGATTCTTACCTTTTTCTACAATCTTCTTCACTTGACCAAGTTGTCAACTTGAAGAAACAAGTGCTCTTCCTTCCAAAATAATTACACCAAGTTGTAAAGGACCCTTGAATTAGTAGAAATACCACAAGAAAATAATTTTTGGGATAAGATTTCAAAGGGTCAATTTTTTTTTCTCCATGGCCGTATGGCCTTTAGTTCTTTTGCTCTTGTTTCTTTTGTTCTCTCTTTCTCAGTTTGTCTTGAAACTTCTATATGTTTCAAGACAATTAAATGGTCCCTTTTTTTTTTTAATTATCACATGGATAATTCACTTGGGCTTGGGTCCTTTTTATGGACCATGGCCGGATGTCCCCTATTGGGCCTGATTTTTCTCTTCATTTTTTTGGGCCAACCCGGTTGGTCCCGAGTTGGGCCTAGCCCACTGACCTTTCGACCTTAAAACGTCCATATCTCCTTGTATCGATGTCACCTGGGAACCCACGACCTATGGTTGGAAAGCTAATTCAATTATCTACAACTTATATTTCTTGGTATTTTTCCAAATTCCAAACTTATAATACCGTTTTTGCCCCTAGAAGTCAGATCACCCGAAAACGTTTTCTTAAAAATATTCGTTTGGAGGACTTGCACTTTGATTTGGCCCAAGGGTCCTTCTTGAGTTGTGTTTAACTTCACATATGTGATTCATATGACTTGTCACATGTTCCAAAAAAAATCTTAACGTGTGGGCCCCACCTCAGCTTACAAATAATCCGACGTTTAAAATTACGGGATATAACACTTCTAGTGTCTTTTTCAAATTTCTAATATCGTTATTTAATTTTCTATTTGTTGTGTCGTTTGCGTGACTATCTGGTTTGTCTTTATTTCTATTTCTTTAGGCTTTTCTAGAATAGCCTTAATTAGCTTTTCTATTTCAGTCTTTGTAGGCGATTTTTCTAAACTCAATCTGTTAGTTAAAATCTGAATTTTTCGTTCTAATTCTAGTTCTTGTGATTTTAGGTAATCAAAGCTCTGTTCTAATATTTCTAACTTCATCTTTTGATTTACTTGAGAGGCTTCTATAACTTCTAATAGTCCTGTAATATCTTTATTATTTTCTTGAGTTTTTTCACTAAAATTTATGACTAAATCAACTAGTGTATTAAATTGTTTGTCTTCACTAAGTAATATATGTTCTCCGTTACTAAAATTATACTTTATAATATTATGATCTTTTAATGCTCTATATTTTTTTTTCTCGGTTTATTCTTTAGTCTAAATATTCTAAATTCTTTAGTGTATCTATTTTATCTAAATTTGTTTATTATCCTAAAGGAATCCTTATTTTATAAACTTTCTTTTGATACTCTATATTATCTATAAGTCCTTTTATATATTCTCTTATACTTTGTAATTCCCAAGTTATAGCCAAAATTGTATCTTCGTTAATTTGGCTTTGTAACATTTTATTTTCTATTAGGGATGACAAAGTTTCTGTATTTATTATTACTTCTAACTATGCGCTTAAGGCCTTTTCAACTTTTCTATATTCTCATTTTTTCTCTATATCTCTATATAAATACCAGTAGTTTATAGCTATTTGTTTAACAAAAGGTTGTGTTTTCATATAAAGGTAACTAGTATGGCTTAAATCGCTTCTGGATCTGCTTTTGAGAGTATTTTATAGATTTTATATGTTCTAATAATTTATATTCTAATCCTGATATTATATCAATTAATTCTTGTAATCTTAACTGATTCTCTTTAGTACTACTTAGTCTGATATATTCTCGGTATAGTCTTTCTAACTGTTGTTTTACTTTTAAATCTTTCTAACTCTTGTTTTACTTCTAAATAGTTATCTGTCGTGCAGAGAATGGTCTTCTCATAAAATATAATCTGCAATTTCATTTTCGTCTAAAGTACTTTCTTCTTCTATGTCTTTTTGTGGTGTGTAATTATAATTGGTAAAACGTATAGATGTCTCTACCTTAGAATTAGTGTACATTAGGTGAGATTATGGCTGTAGAATCTTTTTTTTCTATTAAAATATTCTAAATTCCATTCCATCCGTTTCCTAGATTTTATATGTCCTAATACTTTATATTCTAATCTTGATATTATATTTATTAATTCTTGTAATCTTAAATGATTCTCTTTAGTACTGCTTAGTCTGACATATTCTCGTTATAGTCTTTCTAACTCTTGTTTTACTTCTAAATAGTTATCTTGCATTACCTAATGGGATAAATTTTACTATATGTTCTAGATGTCTAATATGATCTTTAGCTCTAGCTATCTCGTCATTGGTGAAATATATTTCCCAATTAAGGTTATTTCTAAAACTTAGTATTGTTATATTATCATGCAAGTCTATATATATATATTTATTTAATTTTTTAATTTAATTAATTTAATTTAATTTATTTATTTAATTTAATTTATTTAAATTTAATTAATTTAATTTAATTTAATTTAAACTATTAATAAGTAAAGCTTTTGGTACGATGAAGGGCAATTCGGAAATATTTTTGTTTCTTTAAGGGTGTTTCTTATCTTGATTACGAGTTATAGTCCTTTCATCTACTTAGTGATGACACGTGGGCTGATATTTTTATACAGCTAACTTTCACTGTCTCCTCTTTTTACAGTCGGATGCATACCCATTTGGCTTTCTCAGATTTTGGCGCTCTGATCTCTCTTCTTCCTCTTCGATTCCATCTCCATGGTGCACAACTTTCTCTTGGAACTTGCTAATGTTGGTTCGCTCTTTAGTTTGTTAGTTTGTTCCGATATTGATTTTTGCCTCTTATCTGTGAGTTGATCTTGCAAGATTGATGGATTTATAATGAACTTTTCCCCCTTCTTCTACATGTTTCTTTACTGAATTTTTATATGCATGTTGACTACATGT
Organism: Lycium barbarum; assembly: GCF_019175385.1. Taxonomy (NCBI): domain Eukaryota; kingdom Viridiplantae; phylum Streptophyta; class Magnoliopsida; order Solanales; family Solanaceae; genus Lycium; species Lycium barbarum. The sequence goes on from NC_083347.1 coordinate 36,193,648, forward strand.
AGAGACCCAGTAGAAGAAATGTAAGGATTGAGTTTAGTTTGGTTTTGTCGGTCTTTGTTTGTTGCTGCTTTACCTTTCCGCTCTTACAATGGGCTCTTTTTATGCATGTCCTCCTTTATTGTAATGAAACAACGTAAATTGTAAATTTCTAGCGGCTCTTTTTATACAGGTAGAACGATTGAAAAGATGTTGGTAAAATTGGAAGAAAACAACAACCTCAAAAGGCCTTCTGAGTATATCCGGTGCTTCTTATATTGTTCTGCGAATTTATTTATATTTTGTTCAGCCTCAGGTAACTCTTATAGTGGACTATTAACATATTTTCATAGATTCTTAGGTGCTTTCGTCTGTGAGAACTGAGAACTAGCTTAAGGTAAAGTACGAGTTATTGGATTTTCGATGGTTTATTGATGCATGCTTTACAGGACTTCTGTGCTAACATAAGTTGATTGTGTATTAGGCAATCGGAATTCAATGTTTTACAAAGCTACTTCAACAGCATTGAAATTAGCAACCTAAAGTTTCAAATTTGTTTTGTTTTATTTTTAAATGTAGACAAAAAAAAAAAAACTTTTGCTTTCCTTCCCTCCTTTTTATAGAGATTTAGAATGTTATAAACCTACTTTGGGGAAATTGGCGAATGAAGTATTTGAAAAATTAAGGCGTTCTTTTGTAAATCACGTGATGTGGATTTGCAGAACAATCCTAATGCCACTTTCGGAAAGTATAGTTTGGGGTTGAGCTTGAGCAGATATGAATCAACGTTTTTACTAAGTTGAGTTTTTTTTTGGTTTCAGGATAAGTGTGTTAACCTGTAGTTTTGTTTGATTTGCCGGCTTTTATTAAAGGAAGTGTGCTAACCAGGTATGATTTTATATACTTTGAACTCATGTTCTCCTTATATTTATTTTGATCACAAAGGTGTTTCCTTGATTAGCAAGCTTTTATTTTAAAAAAAATTGTGCTAACCATATCTGATTTTTTTTTTTTTTTATTACAAACAACACAACGATTGTGCTGATATGTACAACAAACTAGCTGGAGTACAACTGCCTCTGCTATTACTTATAACACAGAATTGTGCTGGTATGGACTGTCATCTTACCAGCTATATCAACATTTTTCAAATTACACGAAAGATCTTACAAGAAACTACATTGGGAACACCAAGGAATCAGCTAACTCGGAACAAAGAGTTGAGATGCATCTTTTTGGACGTACAAATTTCAACATTTGTGAAAAGTTTCAGTTTCAAACCTCCTAATGTCAACTCTCTCACTCTATTCGTCTAGAACAACAATGGAAGAGGAGAGTTTAGTACCTTTTTCGTCACTGCTTTTTGGCTAATGCAGTTTTCGAAGAAAAAGGATGAGGTATGGAAAGGAGGTTGACTGATTGGACTACTGATTAGGGAAAGCATTAAAATTACTTTCGTTCTTTGATTTGTGAGGTAAATACTCAGGAAATGTTTGTCAGAAAACAAATCTAAAGGATTGAAAAATATTAGGAAATGCATTATTTAGATAGAGTAGATGAGAGGCTCTTACTTTTACTGATTTGGGCGATTTTACATATTAGAATTGCATCAAGAGTTAATAAAAGTGCATTGATAATTTGTTTAGAAACTGATTCAAGAATGTCAGTGTCTTTGTTGTTTGTTGCTTCAGAAAGTAAAATAGGGGTGCTTCAATTTTGTGTCGTTAAGCCATCTCAATGTATATGTTCCTTCTCTCTCTTTTCTTTGGGGACTGGTTCCCTATCCCGAGTAATGATTTTTGTCCAAATAGGCCTACGTTTCAACAGTAGCTTTCAGATTTATGCAATATTATAAGGATAGTCAGTTTTGTTTCTCCATAGTTGCTTCGTCATTTCTAAGTCTTTCTACTTCTGATTTGCGGCTTGTAACTCCATAAAACTATTATACAATACAATATAAAAAAAAAACGAAGGAGGAATTTGTTATTGATGCTTTTAGTTACAAAGGAGATTCATTTGATATTAAGATTACTCTAGAATTTGAGGAATTTTTGCTCTATGCAGGTCTTTAATGATGATAGAGAGCTTTCATTTACTGGATTCTCTGATTTAGTTTATCCACTTGAAAATCAATTGGCATCTAGAAGGTCAGATGGAAATTATCTTTATATATACACATGTTCTTAACAACTTTTTCATATCACATGTTTTTGGATTTAGATTTCTCATGCGGATTACTTGCTTATTTATAATTAAGAGAAAGCTTTCATTCTATCTCTTTGTTTGGAGTATCTATTTAAACACTAAGCGTAGATAATTAATTTCATTATCTCTTTCGTTGCATTTGATATCTTGGTGAGGAGAAATGTGTATCTAGAAAATACTTTTAATTTGTTTGGCAACCTAATGATGACTAAATGCAGTAATTGTGATGTCTCAACTCCTTGCTTGCGTCGATCTATGTCCATGATGTAAATGAAATATCATATTTCTGCTGTGGCTTTCTTGATGATATGCGATTTTTAGAAGCAAATTGTTTTATTACTCCCCCTGTTTTCAATTTATGTGAACCCATTTGACTGGCCACGAAATTTAAGAAAGAATAAAAGACTTTTAAACTCGTGGTATTGAATGAGTCGCATATATTTTGTGTGGTTATAAATCATTGCATAAAGGTAAATTTTTTCCAAATATAAAAAGCGGTCATTCTTTTTGGCACGAACTAATAAAGAAATAAGTTCACATAAATTGAAACGGAGGGAGTATATGTTAATGTTGGAGATGGACACACTGACTCGCTCTGTGGTTTATGCAACACTTTGAGTAATATTATGTCATGTTGTCATTCATATGCGTGGTCTGCTTTGATAAGTGAACTGCGGACAACTCATAGTAAGAGGTAAGGAAATGAACTATTTGCTTCCTCAATAAAGTAGAAGACATTTTTCCAGTCACTTTATTTTTTATATTGATGGTCGTGATCAGTGGCAGAGCCAGAATTTTCATCTAGGGGGTTCAAAAATTCTAAAAGGTAAATACACTAAGAAGTCAGGGGGTTCAACATCTACTATATATACATAATAAAATAATTTTAACTTTGAAAATATACTGTAATTTTTCGCCGAAGAACCCCCTGGAGCTAACGTGGCTCCGCCTCTGGTCATGATATTTCATTTATGGCTGTATGTCGGCTTGAATCTTTTTTTTTATTTTGCTTAATTGTACTTTATATATTCATAATTGGTTGTATGCAATATTAGCCTTCACTAAAGTTGCATGTATATATTTTGGTGATAATGCTCAGAAAGATCAAATACAAGTCAATTCATCTGTTTGATCATAGAGAGCGAGACAATAATGTTTACGACGCCAATCAGTGAACATGATTTTCGGTATGTTCCTCTGTGTTGTGAATTTTTATCTTTCTGTTGTGCTATATGTGTTACGTTACTATGCCTATTGATTGTATTAGTCTTTGAAATCATATTCTGAATACACTAAATAGAAAATTGTGGAGATTTACCGAGTTTTATTTTTTAATGGGCATGACTAAGTTGATTTATTAAACCCAACCATTTCTAACTCACTGAAGACAATGAAGATTTTGGTTCCCAAATGATGGACAAATCCAGTTCTCCATAGAAACAAACCAGTAAACCGTGATCTTTACTTAATTTATTTCCTTGTCCACAAGGAAGCAGCTGGAGTAGTTGAAGTATTCAGAGTAAAGTAGTTGATGACAAGACTGCTGTAATATTTGTCTTGCTTAGTAAAATTGTCACGTCTACTATGGTTCAAATAAAATACTCACTTACGAATATCCCTTACCATAGAATTTATCTACATAGATACTTATTTTTTCTCTGTTGTTTCCAAAAGAGGAGTTTAAAAGCTTACTTTCTTCCGGGAGAGCATACTTGCCTTTTAATTTTTAGCCATTGAAAGATGCCCCAGTTCATAAACTAGGTATCTTTTAGATGTCTTGCATGTGAAGTGGAAGCAAGATTATATGTAACTATCACGTGTTATTTTTTTCCAGTCTAATCAATGTTATAAATTTGAATCTTCACCTGTCTTCTATAGACAAGAATATTTTATACCAGTGGTCTCCATTAGCGGTTTTGATCCTTCTAATTTATATTTTGCAGGTTACCCCCTTGTAGGAGAAAAGTTCAGATCTTCTAGCATATGTATTTGAAGCAGAAAATTGATTTAGATGGATGGAAATGGCCTTGCATTGACATTGGAAAATATTATAGTTCAGCAACAGAATTACTTCAGCTTAACTTATTCATCAGTGTTAGAACCTTTTTTTGTGATCTTGTAATTACACAAATAATGCACACAACTATACCGGGTATATGCCCGTGCATTGCACGGGCCATCTAGTATATATATATATATATATATATATATATATATATATATAAGTAGTAGTAGTAGTGTACCAAACATGGAAAGAACAATCAATAAATATTGACATCTGAAGCCCATTAACAAGAGGAACAATCAATAGAGGATGGAAAGGGCGATTTAAATTAAAGGATCATCAACTCGACTCTTTCAGAAACTTTTCCTTCTAGTTGTCGCCAAGCCCGACTTCTTGATCTTCGCTCAAGTTTGGAACTCTTCCTTGAAAATGGTGAATAATTGCAAGGAATAACAATTAGTCTCTCAAGCGCTAAACAGTTTTCAAGAAGGTAAGTCATAAGATCAGAATCACTTGAACCCCCAATATAACCGTTGTATCTGATCACTTTTAGATGTTGATAGGGACATTCTGCCTTGAGCAAAAGCATTTGATTTGGAGAGATCCTCGTACCAAGCCATTTGAGCTGCAAAAAGGAAAAAATTGGAGTTGTTGCATATTATATTACTCCATCTGTTCCAAAAAGATTGTCCTCGATTACTTTTTAGTCTGTCCCAAAAAGATTGTCCTCTTTCTATATTTAGAAACAATTTAAATTTATGAGATGATTTACAACCACACAAATATTTAAGACTTGTTTTGGATCACACATTTTAAAAGTCTTTCTTTATTTTTTAAATTTTGTGCCAAGTCAAAAGAGGCTAATCTTTTTGGGACGGAGGGAGTATATATTATATGGGGCGAGTTCATTTAAATAAAACACTACAACTACATTTAAAGCTAAAGAATAAACTTAGTTTGTGCATACCTTGATCTCGAATTTTTGCAGGTTTGGAGATGCATCGAGAAGAGGAGGAATTCCAATTAGGCTACAATCGATAGCGCTCGTAACACTCAACATAAGCTGCTTGAGATTGTTCAATTTTGGAAGAGAATAATAGTCCTCCAGTTGACCAGAATACACTTTAAGTGAAAGCATCACAAGTTGAGTGAATTTAGTTGCAAGTGTAGTAACAAGTCCAGACTGTCACGACCCCACTAGAAGTCGTGACGGGTACCCGATACTACTATACCGAGCACCTCTTGTCTGCATCTTACTCTTACTACTGAGTGGGCCGTATGGACGATACCGTCATTGCTTTACTCAACACCACCATTAATAGCATACTCGTAAACAAGTGTCAATAAGCTTTACTAACATATTATACAGCGACAAGGACGAACAAGAGTGTGAAACATCTGACTGTACATATCTGTCTACAAGCCTCTAAACAAGATACATATATTCAAAAGGAGGGCCGGGTTCTGCCGTGCCCAAATATATACACAAAAGTAGTACCAATAAACTGAAGCTCCGGAACAACTGGAGCGCTCTCAATGTACCGCTGGTGGAGCTTCTAGGAATGGAACCCGTCCACCTGCTTACCTGCGTGGCATGAAACGCAGCGACCACAAGAAGGGACGTCAGTACGAGTAATGTACCGAGTATGTAAGGCATGAATAATAACATACGGGAGATACATAGCATGAGCAATGACATAAAGGAAATATAGAGCATATCATGAGATAGAAGAGCAACCTGTACATATGAGTGCCTTTTGGCGGGTACCATGCATGCTTAGTGCTGCGGAACGTGCAACCCGATCCATATATATATATATATATATATACCATATTGCTGCGGAACGTGCAGCCCGATCCAGTTATATATTATATTGTTGCGGAACGTGCAGCCCGATCCATTCATATATATTATATTGCTGCGGAACGTGCAGCCCGATCCATTCATATATATTATATTGCTGCGGAACGTGCAGCCCGATCCATATATATATTATATTGCTGCAGAACGTGCAGCCCGATCCATTTATCCATATATCCCGCGTCCAGGCATCCCGCGTCCGGGACGATATCATATTATACCAACTGATCAGGTGGCTATGCGTCTATAGCGCCTCACCTTTTCCCTTGCCCCATATACTTATACATATATCATGTTCATGTATCATATGCATATATCATATACATATATCATGTAAGCAGCATGCAGGAGAGCCCAAAAAAAATTATGTCTCTATCGGAGTGACGTAAGGTCGGTAACCTCCGAATGTATTATGGAATAATCATCATAGCTCTGTCTTACCTTGAAGGAACAATTATCATAAGATGAGACTAGCAACGAATAACGGCGTTAAGAGAACATGGAATAAGATCGTAGATCTCATAAGACGTCGCTCCATATACATATGCACATAGAACAAATTTTCAAGACTCGATGGGTACGTACATAAACCGACACCTGAAGGCTCAGAAACAAGTTTCGGGTCAATCCGACTTAGTATAAGAAAGTTATGAGCGGTTGAAGTACAAAACCTTCTACGGACGTTTCAGAAGCCATTTTTGGAAAATCAAAGCAACAATCCTGTTAGGTACCTTTCGAATATCGTTATGGATCAAATCAGATAGAGCTTTTGGAACCATATGTACGTATCAAAATATATTAAAGACTCAACGAAATAATCAGACGTGCTCTCATTTGAAAACCAAGACATTAGTCATATCAATTATTTTTCGAATGCCATTCGGAAACATATCAAATAGAACTTCAGACATCATGGATACGCATCATAACCATATGAAATAGCTTATGGAAGTCAAGAATATTAGCCATCCTAGTGGCTCTAAGAATAGGAGTTTCTTTGGAATCATATACATATCGTCTGTTCGTTTCACAAAGATCATGCCAAAAGAAAGAAAGGGTAAGCCTTACATACCTTGCCCGCTTCCTAAGCTAATCCGAATTTAAATCCTTGGCTTCGCAAGATCTACAATAATATTAGTATATACAAAACATTAGTTATAGCTACTTAGAAGTCCAATCCTCAATCAACACTTTATTTACCGAAATTTCGGCAGCATTTCTCCTATAAATATACCATCCCCGAGAATCCAACTCGGCCATATCATCAACAACAAATCCGAGAATTTAACTCGGCCAATTTATCAACAACAATATCAACAGTCATTCTAATAATATCAACAATCAATTCAAAACGCATTCCAACGTTAACAACTTCTTTCTACAAACTTCGATGGCGTTCCATTTGTGTTCAATTCATAATCGCTTACATATTCAATTACTAATCCAAAACCATTCAAACAATATTCAAGAACACTTCAAATAGTCCGCACAATATTCAAAATAATCTAACCAATATGCCATTCCACCCGAAACCTTCCAAACGCAACAAGAACGACAACAACACATTTCCTTCCTTCAAGTTCATGAACCATACCAACAATTTACACACTAACAACATCATTTTCCATAAATACAAGAAATGATTTTTAACATCACATTAGCTTCTAAACAACTCTCCAACACTTACAACTTCAACTAGAATCATTAAACTTTCATTCCCATCATAGGTTCCATTACAACAACAACCAAAATACTAAGAAAAATTGATTCATTTTCTTCCACACCACACCATATCTACACGGCCACACATTATATACACACGGCCACATATAACATCCATATTTTCATGAATTTCATCCACTTTTACATACTACTACATACATAATCATCCATAACATATAAGAAAAGGATTAAACCTTACCTTTTTCCCTTAACTTCTCACTTGGCTAGAATTGTAGCTTGCAAGAATAGATGTTTTACTTGCTCCAATGGCCACTTCACTTTGCTAAGGACCTTTCAATTGGTTGTTTAGTTAGAAGAAAATAATTTTTGATCAATTTTTTTTCCAAGGTTCTTGCTTGGTTGGATAGGGCCGAATGGTCTCTTATCTCTCTCCTCCTCCAAGTTTCTTGAAATTTCTAGGGATAAAGATGAAAATATGATGACTTAGTCATCTTTTATCTTATTCATTAAGCTTCTATGTGGGCCTAAACCCACTCCATTTTGGATGGCAAAATGGCCCATTAACCCAAGCCCATCTTTTTTTTTTTGTTTTTTTGTTTTTTTTTTGTTTTGTGATTCATGAAAATTTATTTTCCAAATTCCAAATTTGCCCTTAGCCTTCCTCCATATTTTCTATGAGCCATCTTGCGAATTTCCCTTTTTACTCCTAGCTTTACTTAATATTTCCACATCAAAATTTTCATTCACAACTTGTGTATTAAACAAGATCAAAATATAGCCTTGTCCTTAACTTCTTGCAATTATCTCGAATTATCCAAATGTACAAAATGCGGGATATAACACAGACAAAGACGGAAAGAAGCATGTATCAATATGAACATCAAGAACTGAAGTAACAATATCGAGCTCAAAATTCGTTTCCGTTCCTTCGAAGTTAAAAGAGACAAGATTGACACTCTGATTAATCTTCAGGGAAGATAGCATTTGGCAATGCTGTATCTCCAAATGCTTCAACTTGAGGGAAGGACCAATTATATCCAGATGTTGCAATTGGTTAGACTGTTGGATTGACAAGTGTTCGAGAAGGGCACAGCTTGAGAGGAACATCTTGACCACTTGACTATCCACATCAATCCCGCATAAAGTCAGCACTTTGAGATTCTGAAATCCAAACAAGTCCTTCAAATTAAAACAAGCATGATTCTATCGCCAATAATGACGATAGAACAATTCTATCTTCAGGCTTTCAACTTTTGTTGCTACTGCTAAGTTGAGCCATTTATCAATTTCACATTGAAAACTATCTTGAAAAAGACAAGAGACACTGAATTCTTCTAAATGACAATTAGACTTTGACTTGTGCAAAGCCAAAACATGATTAATCCAATCGATATGTCTCGATGCTTCCTTTCTGCAAAATTCTGTATCTTTACAATCCCATTCCTCTATGGGAATTGGAAGATTAAAGTTAGGACGTGTGACATGTGTCCAAATATAGCGCCATCGACTTGAAAGACAACTCACAACCACTGCTTCCCTCAATGTCAACTGAGACACAATTGACACAAGAAGCTCATCTGGCAATTGGCTAAGCTTGTCCGACATATTGTATTTGTTGCTGACCTAAATTAAAAACAACACCAAGACTAAGGTCACAATATACATAGTAGGAGTACCTACTAAATGAATATTACATCGATCGAAAAAGTTAAAAAGCGAGTGATCTAAACGATTTTAAAACTATAATGTCTATCTCCGAGATTAATGAATCCAAACTGAAATCCAATTAAGTCAAAAGAGATGTGGACATATACTATATTTGTTATTTGTTATGATTGTGAAATCAAGATTAGATTTTGCAGGACATGTCAATAAAGATCTTCAAGGCATTAACTAATTGGTTCATGCAAAATTAAACCTCAACTATAAATCCACTTGTATCCTGATTAGAAGCAAAAGATAAAATGGTTGACTTCACCGTTGAAATTGAGAGAATTTCCCATGATGAATTTTTTTTGGACCTAACTCTATCGTTAAACCATTTTTTAGACTCCACTAAAAGTTCAATTCTCCCATGTTAAGGCTAAGGGACTCCAATAATTAAGTTCAATTCTCCCATGTTAAGGCTAAGGGACTCCAATAATTTAAACTCAAACGAAAAGTAATTAGTTTTCAACGCCTCTGGAGTTTTAAGATTAATTATTTGAAAGGAGCTCTTCGATTATTTGGAATTATATAAGGGCTTCAGAAGTGTTTTATCGCTTTGGGAGATTAGGCATTTTGTTGCCTGTTTAGCCAAGTCTTTTAGAGGCCAAGAGTGCTTATTTTTTATCGTAACACACAGCGGAAGACAAAAGCAATCCTTGTTAAAAATTTATTGACATCACAAAGATGGTGACAAGACAAACCTTGAAGACTCTATGCGTATCCACTGAGGCAATCTTTGCTATCAACGGAACTCACGAACAAACTGGATTAATATTGTGCTGAAACTTTTCTCAAAAATTTCAACTCATTATAAATGGAACAAGAAAACAATTTTTCTGTTAATAATTTTCTCTCTTGATTTGGTGTGTGAGTACTACACTGTCAACAAAGTGTTTTCTTTTCATATGACTTATATAATGATTTATTTAGGGTAAAATTTAATTCCTTAGTTAAACATTTATGGAAATTTTTTCAATGATACCATTCTTATTGGAATTCACAAACTGTCGAGCAGCACAAATTCTACGTGCTTTCCTTTTCCTTCAATTCCAATCCTTAATCCAATTCTAAATTGGATTCTTATAAGTCCTTTTTTAAGGACTTGCACGTGAAGTCCTTATGGACTTTTTTTGATGTAAAGTTTAAACCAATTCCAAATTGGATTCAAGTCTTTGCTATATATACATTTAAATCGAGAGATATGATTCAGTTTTCTATTTGAAATAGAGAATTGTAATTTATTCACAATATTAAGTATATTCTGTGTGCTAGCAAAGAATATAGTAATATTTTATTTGGACTAATAATTTATTTATTTATTCGACTAATTAAATTCTCTAATTTAATTATCAGACAATAAATTTATTAATCCTTTAGCAAAAAGTAAAACACTTGTTGGTGTGCGACACGTAGGTTCAAACCTAAGCAGTAGTATTTTGATCATATTAATTAGGGTGTTGTCTAGCAACTCTTCTTAACGAATGGATAGCATGAAATGTAGAATTTACTCTCAAGAACTAATAGACGAATAATGCAGTATTTCCTTCTGCCCTTATAGCTTCAAGCTACCCTAGGATATGGTTCGACTGTCCAATTCTAATAGCTAGGTGAGCAATTATGTGTGCAAGTCAAAATATAATCGACCAACCATTGAATGACCTAAGAAACTCTTTTTTTCTTTCATTCAATTGCCCTGGCCAAAGTCTTGATTGGTCGTTTATAATTCATGACAACATGGAGTTTAAACTTATTACCAAGAGTTGACAGATTCCATCTTGATCAATCATTAATTCTACAAGCATTTAATCACACCTAATATCATTTAACCACTTCTGTATGTCCATGGGTGTCCAGTATCAAAGTACAATATATAACTTGTCAATTACTATAATGATCTCAAGTCAAAAGAAACTCTTACATCACATTCTCCAAGATAATATCCTAGTGACAGTTGATGATAATTCTAACCATTAGGAATTATCCAATGAGTCGGTTCGATGATCACATCTCTATATGCATCATTTGTGTATGTGATTTGGTTAATGAGATCAACTAATCTTTATCTCATAAAAAGCACGTTAATACTGATTTCAGGGGCACATAGTTGCAAAAGAAAAGCAAAATAAAGGCGATTCATTGGAGCAGGGACCATGACCTTTTCAGGCTCAAAGTCTCAGATAAAAAACATAAATTATTGAAGTAGCTGATTTTTGAAGCACAACTGCTGAGGGTACGACAAAGCAAATCAGGATTCTTCATATTGGATGCAGCTGTATGGGTCTCTAGGTGGAGGAGGGAACACTCAAATAATTAATGCTTGTGTATAAAATATAATTAGAAGATAAAAATTACACCATCAGGTACTTACTCTAAAGGGTGAGATGAAAGTGAAAGGAGTTTCCAAATATCTTGATTTAATCCATACAGGCTTATTAGCACATCTCTTTGTCCGGCCTGAGTCTACCTTAATCATTCTAAACCTTTTAAGTATTACTCCTATATGAAGAATCTCCTTTTTAGGGGGGAATTTTTGTGAGTGATGGAAATTTTTTGGGTCAAACAATTTTTTTTCTTGATGAAATGCTTTCCCATTGGAAATGTTCTTCTTGTCAATGTACATATATATTAACTTTAACCCCATTATATAAAGTGTGAATTTGAAATTAGTTTCTAAGATATATATTGTCAAATATATATTTGGTAAACTAAGGCTATTATTTTACCTAGCACTTGAGTTGCGCCGAAGCGCTTCAAACACCTCGTGCCAAACGATTTCGAGTTTCCCACTAGATTACTTTTTTGTGAGCAGAAGAACATTTTCTCTTAAAAAACTGGTCAAAACTATCCAAATTTATATTCTAAATGTATGTCACTTTATCCAATTCAATGTATAGTCAAACGATGTTTTGAAACTTTGTATGAAATCTTTTACATTTTACTAGTTTCCTCAGATACTGCTTTTGTCGTAGAGCAAGTGTGTACCAAAAGCGTGTCGATATTGGCCATGCACACAAATGGTATCCGATAGTCATGTATCTCTTAGAACTTTACTGATAGAGGGAGGACTTTTTAATTAGGAAGTATCTTTTGCACTTTTATTTGACATAAAGGGGGCCTAAAAAATAAGCTTGTAACATGTAAAACAAAGAACTTATGAAAGGAAAGTGAAAAAGTAATCATTAATTTTTCTTTTTATCTTTTTGATGAAACTAAGACTTTTCATTTTGCAAAACTCATTCCTTTTCCTAAGCATCATCATAAACTTCCTCTCTTTTAATATATTCTTTACTCTTTAGCAATATTATTCTTGAAACAAGCAACGTAAAAGTGTGTGGCTAAAGAAATTATTGATCTGCATTTCTTGGATATCAAGCATTATTGAAAGTTTATGAAGCAACCAAGTTCTTATTTTAAGATCAAGTTACTAGAATCAGGTTCTATTTCTTCATTTTTTTTTAGTATTACTTTTTCAATTAAAGTTATTTTGCTTGATATTTCTATGACATAGGCATATATTGTACTTGTATTATTATTATTATTATTATTATTATTATTATTATTATTATTATTATTATTATTATTATTATAATTTAAATATGAATCGGGTTATTCAAAACTTAAAGGAAAAAGGAAAAGTGAAGCTTTGATACAATCCCGAAAAGGAGCTCTTAATAAAATTTTAACAAACAATCAAAATAAAAAAATATAGGAGAGCGTTCTCTAGATGAATAAGTTACTAACCCGGTTGAATTAGATGATAATATTATTCTACAAGAAGAGGAGGACATGAGTGAGAATGAGAAATCCGACATAGATCCTCAACAAATCAACATCTTAATGAACCGAATAATTGTATTCCTACAAACATATATGATTCTAGTCAATGGACTAATATTGATACAAGGTTGACGGATTTTACTTAAGATCAACCATATCTCAAGAGAGATTGAACGGATTAGGTATATTATCCATTGAAAAGAATTATTAAAAAATATCGATTATAAGATGATTATTTAAAGCTTTGCATCTCAAAAAGCTAGAAAAATAAATTTTAAATAAAAACTATATACTCCCTCTGTTTCAATTTATGTGAAGTTTTTCGAAGTACGAGGATCAAACTTTATAACTTTGACCGTAAATTTTGATATACATTTTTCAATTTTGTAAAAATAAAATTTATATATTTAGAAACTACATAAAAAGTACTATAAGTCATGATAATTTATTATTCAAATAATTTAGAAAAAATGTAAGGAAAACGTGGTCAAAGAACCACCTCATAGACTCCACAAATAGTAATAGGTTCACATAAATTGAAATAGAGGGAGTATTATATAACTTTTTCTTCAAATAAAAATATTAAGGCCTCTTATAGAGGTCTGGCTTTACACCACCAATAGTGTTGAGCCGCCTTTGGGGAAATGAGCAGTACATACCGCCTATGAATTATTTTGAAGCTTTTGTTCATCTCAATCAATAAATCACATGTCTATGTATTCTTTTGATGATTTGCAATAACCTTTTTGAGTTGAATAACGTGCCTGGTTTTGTGGAGTTTGATGTGTTTTAGCCATTTTTATAGCTCCTGATATACAAGTAAGGTCCTCCTTATCCTAGTCTAATAAGGTAACCCTATCCGAATAGAACTATTAATCCTATATTATCATATTTACAAATTCACTATAAATAGATCAAACCTATTACAATTAAAATAGAATAGGGTTCCCACTGACATAGGACTTACTGACTCACCGACGTGACCGGAAAAATTGCTCCGGTCACATCTGGAGTCAATACCCCCCCTCCCCCTCAAGTTGGAGCATGAGGGTCCCGAATGCCCAACTTGCCAAGCAAATTTTGGTGCTGAGATTTGCCTAAAGAATTTGTAAACACATCGATCAATTGCTCACTAGTTGACATATGACTTGAAAATCACTTACCGGTTGGTTTATCTCCCTTGGGAATTCACCCATATCATGAAAAATCAAGAAGGAACGCAGTGTCTCTCGCTCGTCAGCGTAGGTGGAATACCGATCTATGGCCATGACAGTCTGTGAATTGAAATGGTTAAAGAGAATTTTGCATAATTTGGGTGTTGAACATAAATCTCTGGTGAAAATTTACTATGATAGTCAAGCGACATTATATATTTCACGATATCCGGTGTTTCATGAATGGACTCAACACATTGAAGTCGATTATCACTATGTCCGGGACATACTCCAATCTGGTCTAATACTTCCTAGTCATCTGTCAACCAGTGAGCAATTGACCGATGTGTTTACAAAGACTTTGGGCAAATCACAACATCAATATTTGCTTGGCAAGTTGGGCATTCGGGACCCTCATGCTCCAACTTCAGAGGGGGTATTGAGATCGAATGTGACCGGACTAGTTTGTCCGATCACGTTGGTGAGTTGGGGAATCCCTATGTCGGTGGGAACATTATTCTAACCTAATTGTAATAGGTTTGGTCTATTTATGGTAAATTATAGTACTATAGGACTTGTAGTTCTATTCGAATAGGGTTACTTTATTAGACTATAATTAAGGAGGACCTTACTTGAATATAAGGAGGTCAAAATGATGAATACAAAATAGAAATAATCCTCTCATTATTCTTGTCTCTCTAAATTCTCATCTCTATCTCGATTTTTAACAACATAAACTCTTCCTTAACTTGGCCCACTTATCTTTACCATTATCCTCAGAAAAAAGGATCGGAGAAAACAACCGCTCAAAGAACCTTTGTAGAGTAGAACTCACCAGAGACAATGGCTAAAATGGCAACTTAAAAGAAAAAAGAAATGGAAAGGGAATTTGATTACTATCTGACATGTCATCGGCGTGTCATTGAGAAGACATTTATGTGTCACGCGTGTCTGTCACCTCCCAATCGTGAAACTGGCATTGCATGATATTTAATTCACTTGAAAGTTGTTCAGGGAGTATTTAAACACATGTAAATTTATAGAGCAAAAGTGAGTTTTGGGGACAAGTTAAGGGGGAATTTTATGTATTTTCTCCTTTTTATATTGAGTCTTGAAGGTTTTGTCGTGTCCGACATAAATTACGGGATATTATGATACGAAAATATAAAATTATGCCGCACAAAAAGCAGAGGCGGAGTCAGGATTCGAAGTTTGTGGATTCGGGGTTCTAATTCTTTAAAGTTACTGAATTCTTAATTAATAATTTGTAAATATTTGACAGAAAATTTAACACAAATATATGGTTCGGATAAAAGCTATTGAGTTCGGCTGAACCCATGCCCGAAGATCTAGCTACACCCCTGGCGAAAAGGTTGAAGGGAAAATATTAAAGACCACATATTTGATTGACAAAAATTAAAGATCGTGCCGAAATAAGGGTATTTGTGTGGATGACCCTGTTTCCTTCTGTCCTTGTAACTCCAAGTCACCCTTGTCACCGGATTAAATTTAAAATATATCAAAAATGACTGAAATAAAATGGCTATGTGTAAAATATACTCCTAATTAGAAGCTAAAAATTACACCATTAGCTACTTACATAAAAGGCAACAACATTTAAATTCTTAGCACAAACAGTAATAGGTAATCTTTAAAAATGCAAAGCAATTTTTCTAGTAAAAGGTAAAAATACACATAACTTATGTATATATTAAAAATTAAAATAATTGTTTGTAATTTTATTTCTTGAATAAGTGATCTAATTGACTGTCATTACCTTTTTATTGGCATGAGAGTGCAGGAAGAACAGGCTGAAGCAAGTGTAATCCCAACCTAGACATCATTGCATACTAATTGCTTCATATGGTTGCCAAATGATGTATTCTTCATACCATAAGAGCTCTATACCTTTTAAACACATTTAAGGGAAAAATCATCCAAGTTGTACAAAATGGACAAATATCTACTTCGCCATGAGCGTACAAACTACTTATATTACTATATTATATAAGGGAAACCAATTTTTTGTAGTAATTAGTGGGGGACCTTAGTTACATTACAACTAAGCCTTACCAACTAAGAGGTTCCTTCTTCCAAATTTGCCTCCATATTTGTCGTTTATTACTTCATCTACTATAAGCATAAGGTGTTATATAAAGATTAAGCACTTTCAAGTCTTTTTTGATAATACAAAATTCGCTAGACTAACTTTTTAGAAGATGATGTAACATGTACTTTAACTTTTTCACATGCCACATTTTTACTCCTACTATATTTCTTAATTACTTAGGGTGCCACACTCAATTTTGATAAATTTAGAAAATTTCAAGCTCCTCTTAAAACGCTTATAAGAAATTATGAACTGTGGTGATGTCAATTTAAAAAAAAAAAAGTCAGTACGTGTAACTTGAATGGGAAATGCACCACATTTGCAGGTGCCTTAATTTAAACATGTATTGCACACAAGAATTGAATTTAATTGTCCAATACGAAACTTTAAAAATTTAACAGATAAAATTGATCTTTGTTTGAATTAGATATTGTTACCTAGTTTGTTTATTTTTATCTAAATTATTTATTAACAATATTGAAATTTGAATCTTTTCATCACCGTGTTGTCTTGGTTTTTACGTGGATTAGCTATATCGTTCATGTTTAACAAAATTAACTTTTTTCGGATATTATTTGGTATATTCTAATATTTTATTTTTTAAAATGCATGCGTACTTAAATATTACATAGTTTCTAAAATGATAACATAATGAACAATGTATGTTATAGCTTATACTCCATTCATCTACAAAAAAAATAGTGTCAAGTGTACTACGCGCAGTAGCAAAGCCAGGATTTTCACTAAGGGGGTTCAAATATGAAAAAGTAAACACACAAAGAAGTCAAAGGGGGTTCCATGTCTAATATATATACATAAAAAATAATTTTAACCATATATAAACAATGTAATTTTTTGCTGAAAGGGGTTCGGATGAACCCCCTTGACCCTTCCTCCCTCTGCCTCTGACTACGCTGTATGAATTGTCACGGCCCAATCACGGATCATGCGGGCACCCACACTAACCCCACTTGGAAATATCGGGTCTTATTTCTTCCTGTGACCATCCTTTCACAATAGTTAGACATATTAAATGCCAACATCGACTTAATTGTCAAAAACCAACCAAAGGAACTCTAAAATTAGCCCCATCAATTTCTACCGGTCATAAATAATATTTCAAATCTAATGGGATCTTCAGGTAGCCAAATAAGAGCATACTTTCCCAAAATAAATAATTTATCCAAATAATTAAATGTCGGAATTTCCAACGTGAAACCTTCTCCAAAAGTGAACCAAATGACATCCATTTGACTTCAATTTTTTCAAGCAAGTCAAAAACTCCGAGATGGAACGTATGGGAAGTGTATTTTGGGGAAAAGAAGCTTAAAACTCAAAAAGACCAGACGGGTCGTTACATCAGATACCAATTAAACAATCGTTCGTCCTTGAACGATAAAGGAAAGTACTAAAGCCGACAAGTAACCAAGTAATCTCCATTATAACCTCATGAAAACATCTACAGGCAAGAAATACGCTGATAGTAACACTTGTTCACTTTATCAGTCAAACTCTCTTTAACTTAGCTCAACGACCCAAATTTCCATTTCTCCATATCCGAAATTTCTTTCACAGCTGATCCTCGAATTCCCTGATTTGATTATAACCATACCTCTATACGCTTTCGATTGAATCCACAAATATCACCTTAATCACCACCATCCTTTAGATATAGCCACAAACCATTGTCCAACCTGTAACAATAATTTTTTTTTGATTCTACCAATCCTTCTCTCACATCTACCCAGGCCATCCTTCGCACCAAGATTCCTTAGAACACATAGGCACATGCCACAAGCCCAAATCATGACTTTCTTTCGCTAGAAAAGAATCCCTGCTTTATCGGAGAACATTCTAAGTAATTCCATCCAAACACTGATCTTATCCTAGCCGATTGTGCTAAATCCAATTCCATTAGCTTCATTTCATCGAACTGAAGCTACTGAGTCGACCCATCGTCCCACTCCTCATAAATCTTCAAACAACCTACTATGCACATCACCCTAGTGATTAAATCCTTGTCGTGCCAAATCTGTAGAAAATCAACTGATCACTCTAAAGACCTCTCGCAACCATAGTAACTCTTCAAATCATTACCAAGTACCGATGTAAACAATTACATCTGTTCGGATAACTGACCCCGGTAAAATATCATCAAGTCTACTGGTAAACCCCGATGAAGCTCAGTAAACCTGTCATACCTCAAATCTGAACTGAAACTCATTGAATCCGTGAAGGTGACTTGCTTAGAAACCCATAAATCCTTATGGAAATATAAACACAGGCCACCCGGCTCTAATTGAACAATTCCGTGCTGTCACCCTCAACCGCAAAGGTTGAGTTTCACTCAACTCCTCAACCTAATATGAGAAGTTATACCTTATGACTCAATACCCCATGTTTCTCATTTCACCCCCTTTACACAATCTGATAGAACCCATGAACTCTGACACATCAATTTCTTTTTGTGATCCCTCTTAACTCGCCCACAACTCCGAATACTTCGACGTAAAACCTACAGCCTCATTGACTGCACCTTCACCCATCGAATCTCTAATTGTAATACCTCACTACGCCTTACCAAATCCTAATGTATCAACCTTACGATCCATGCACCTTACCTCACACAATTACATCTAAGTCTTTAATACTTGAAATACGCACCCATGTTATTAGTCAACATTGCTTTAACAAAATCTAACACCATGATCATAGTCTCTCCTCGAAAATATAACTTGAACCTTCAAACAGAAGAGATTCTCAAGATTCCCTCTTATTATTCACTCTATACCATTCGATCAAGAACGCCATAAGATTACCCATCTCGATACAACGCCAGCCGCCAATCCATAAATCTTATCACATCCGTCACCTGAAATTCACTTCTTACCGGTCGCCAATCAAAAAACCCATGGGACATTCATCATAACACTTAGTAAATTACCGTAGACTTCTCCTTCGAGCGTACTAAAAAATTTCACCCAATCTGAAAGATGGAAAAATAACGCCACCATAATCCAACACCCTGCTCAAATAATCCTACTACTTCGAATCCAAATCCTTTCCTTTGTCCGAAGATGTACCTTACTCCTTCCGATTCTTGATCAACTATACAGTTATCTTCATTCTCCAATTTCCCTATTCCATTAAATCACATTCACCGCTATTGACCGATCATTACTCAAACCCACTCAAAGTATACTGCAATATCATAAGGTTTGCAAAAATAGTTGAGCCGATCCTAGAGATAGTAGTATACCATGATTGTCCCTATTGACAAAAACCTCCCTCGAGGGTCTTTATACGATGCCTGCCTGCGAAGAACTAACCCTTACCTTATTTTTCCAAACCAGAACACATCTAACCAACCATGCGATTATTCCTGTCCTTCAGTCAACTCCAAAAATCATTATACCAATAATTGTAGAACTTCTCAAGTATTAACCTTTATATACCATGGACACAAATCTTATCCAAGAACTAGATGCAATACCCAATAATTCTTTAGAATTCCACACTTGTCCAGAGCTCGAGTCATTCCTATAAATCAATCACTGGCCCCCATTAGACTATGACGTAGTTAAACGTACCAACTCATTCATGATTCCTTACATCCACTCTACAATAAACAACTGCAAAATACTCACAAATCAACAAGCTCTTGGTCCAAAAACGATAATCTTACCAATCCTCTAAACACAACGACCCTGCGAACACACCCCTCACTGTAGGACCAGGAGCACAGCTGCCCAATACCTTAAGTTCCCCCTTGTTACATGTAATGTTTCCTTCTGATCTAGAACCGATAGCCATTTTCCCGAAGAAACCCACAAACCACAAGTTCTTAATCCACCACTACCATTTTGTCATGTCGAAGCCCAACTTAACTTTTCACAACCGAATACGAAATCCACTCTCGTGCATCTTGCAACCTTATCCTGACGAGCACGTTAGATACCAATTGTTCCCTTCCTATAGCGAAGATTTATCTATCCAGGTCCTCTTCCTTAAGCCTCTGTCCCATAAGACAAAAAGTACTCTTACCAATATATCCTAGGAAATCTTACAACATTAAACTTTACCACAAAAGTCGCCTTTCCTATCCTTATCCTCAACAATACCTTAGCACGGTCATTATCCTCTTGTCGAATCCGACGATCCTCCCAAAAGCTACACTTATTTCCTGATGTTGACATCTATACTTTACCGTTGCTGAATTGTTAGCTTGCCACTGACACACTTGTGCCACAAACTATCACAATAAACTTGATGACGCTGAAACTTACCAATACAAATCACATCTCGTGCAAAACATTCTTGTGAAACCATAATATTACTCCTTCGACTTTTGAGCAACTCACCGCTGAAGACATGGAGGTCATGAACTCCTCTGAATCATCATACCACCTCCCTATACCGAATCCATAGAGAATACAATGAAGAAATATACTTGCTAAGTGTAACGCTCAACTATTAGTCTATATTTCAAGGGAGAGGGGAATATAATAGTAGTTGGTTTGATGTTTGTTCATTAATAACTAAGAGTTGTTGTTATAAAATGTGAACTATTAGTAAAAGAACTAAGGTTGTGGTTCCAATGGAAAGTAATGCGGTTGGGTATCAAATCAACTCATTTATATGCGTAGATGTAATAGACCATGGGTTACTACGTTCTCGCTAAAGGTGTTCCAACTAAATTAGCAAATTTCATCACTAAGCTTTTCCAAGCCTTAGAATGTTGCACATGAGAACACCCATTTAGTCTCAAATAGCTTTCTTATTCCTAGCTCAAGCTATTAGATGGGTGTAAACCCCAAATTATTGCTATTAACTCTTTTCCTAACTTACACTTTCTTTACCAAGAAAAATGCAAGTGAATAGGCACAAGTAATTGCAACCATTAAAAGACATTAGAGCTTGATGAGTTAATAGAAAACATCTTTGATATATAAAATGAAGTATGAATGTCAAACCCAATCACATAATTAACATATTTGTTCCCACAACCTTAGCTAATGGGTTTAGTTACTCATTTCCATTAAGTAAAAGACAAAGATGAATAAAGTATTCATAAAGCTTACAAATGTTTTATGGAAGAAGACAACAAAAAGTGGAAGATTCTTCTTTTTAAAGCTCCAACCGCCATTATTCAATGCTTTACTACTAAGAGACAAGAATTGAATAATGAATGTCTTTTTCAAAACCCTAGGAGTGTATTTATATCATCCCAAAAACGTGCACCAGCTTTGGACAAAAATACCCCCGCGTGCATCGCATGCGAACAGCAGATGGTGTCTCAGGTTCAACCTGCAAACCGCAGGTTGTGCTAAATTCTCGCAGGTGTTGCATTCTTCACTGAAAGAATGACAACATCTGCGGCACAAGATGTATCTCGCAGATGGAACCTACGTCTCACATGTTATGCTCGTAGGTGTTGCTTCCAATTTCCAATTTGCCAAAATGACTGTCACCTTCTTCGTGCAATCTGTGTCTCGCATGTATGACCTGCGAACCGCAGGTCATGCTTTTCTTCATCCTTGGCATGTTTTTCTCCATTTTGCTCCGTTATACTCTCCGAACATCTTATCCTACAAAATGATAAAAACACAAGAAAAGTAACACCAAAAGTACTTGAAGAGTCACAAAAGTCTGAAGAATTAGCATTGAATGTGCCGTAATTTCATGGCACATCAACTGTCGAATTAATTTTCAATAACTTAATATAAAAAAAAGCGAAAAAAATAATTATAATTAATTACAAATGTAACTTTTAATCTTAGTTTTAAAGCCCAGGCCAAATTCCACTAGTTCTATTTCCACTAGTTCTGTTTATATATTTGAAAAGGTGGAAATCCTACTTCGTTGTCTTGAACAGGGTCGTTTCAACAATATTAGTGGCCTAAAGTTAAACTTCAGAAAGAGGCCCTAAAAAAATAAATAAAGGAAAAATCGTCATATATATTTTTATTTAAAGTCTACTTTTCTAGCTTTTAGATGCGAAGTCATTAAGTACTATTATCAATTTTTTCTAGCCATTCCTTTTCAATTTAATATAGCTAATTCATTCAATCTCTCTTAAGATATTGTTAATCTTAGATAAGATTTTATCAATCTTAATTTTGGAAAGCTTTGATCGGCCGAGACAATGGTTTTATATATAAAATACATCTTTAAAAAAAATGGGGTCCTAAAAAAGTTGAGGCCCCAAGCGATTGTTTTATTGGTCTTATGGTCGAGCCACCCCTTCTCAATGTTGATATCGGTGTCATTCTTTGATGGCTTCACCCTTGAGGAAACTAGAGATAGCCAGAATTTCGCCTCAAGGTTGAGGGTGCTCTTATGAATACCAACTCCTGGGTTAATCCATTCTGGTGTGCCGGATGCAGTAACTAATGCCACCCAAGCACACTGATCTTTTGGCTCTTTTATCCTGTCATCATGTTCAGAAGTACGCGGAGGCTATCCGCTAACTGGGTCACCTTCCCTTTGCTTAAAGATGATCTCATTAATTTTATCGGCCGAGCAATCAACATCCACACCTCGTACCGAAATCCAGTTAAGAAGATCAAGATTATTTTTGGATGTGTGGCGACCGAGCTTTGCATTCAACAGAGCCCCATAATTTGCATAGAACTCCCTCACAAGAACTGGGCAATACTCGCCGGGTTGTTGGAAGTAAGTCCATCATAATGTGTTCAATTTGCAGATAATCCGTGGACACATATCCTGCAACCCATTTACGACACCCGTTTCTCCGCAGTGAACCCCTAAGTTTCATTGCCATCCGATTTGACCATCCTCCAAGCTAGATACAATTCCCTGGAACCTGGGAAAATGAACTGCGTTTCCTCAGCTTCCCTTCTCCTGCCCCTCTCAAGGGCTTTAAGAACTTCAGGTGAAGGGCTACTGATTTGCTCGGAAATTATGGCACATCCAAGGCCTTTTTACGAGAAGTTTTACTTGTTTTTAAGCAAGTTAGTGTCTATTTAATGTGTTTTTAGTGTTTTTCAGGTAATGGAGCAGATTTAGAATGAAAACAGTTAAAGTGTAGAAGTTGGCCGTAAACTCAATATACGGACCGTATTCTCAAATACGGGCCGTATTCTATGGGCGTATTTAAAGATAAGCAGAACCAGAAAGGCATGCTGAAAAGATAGTGAAATACGAACAACTTTTACGGACCGTATTCTACTTTACGGTCCATATTTCAAAGCATATTTAATCATTTCGACACTTGACAGAAAGTTGAAGTTTTCTAAGTTGAAAGACGATCAAGCAAAATACGGACCGTAAATCAAAATACGGTCCGTAATCCATGAGGTTGCAGTCGCCTATATCTTGAAGGAAACCCTGGACGTAAACTGGTTTACGGTCCGTATTGTGAAATACGGACCGTATTTTTTTACCGACGAGGACCAAAGTGTAAATCTATAACTTTTACGTTTTCAGAACCTATAAATAGCCATTGTAGGGTTTTAATTATTATCAGTTATTTTATTTTGTCTCTTGACTTAGAACATCTAATACTCTCTAGTTTTTGGAGATTCAAACATCAATTCAAGTATTATCAATTCCTCTTTTCTTCCAAAGTAAGCAATTATGAATTCTTCAATTTCTTATTTCTTGTTCTTTGTCATGAGTAGCTAACTACCCTTACTAGGGTTCTGAACCCAATGATGGGTGTTTTGAGATTGATATACACATAATGGATTATTAGGGTTTATTTATTCTTCATTCATAATTAATGGTTGCAAACATTGATTAAAGCCATAGACCTTAATTTATTTGGGAAATTAATTAGGGTTGGTAAGAATAAATAACAAGGACTCAAAGCTTTAAACTTTGTTTAATAGATTCACTTAGGAATAAGATGAATTTACTTGGCACAATTAACCGTTCTTCATAGTTACTTTCTTATATTTGGGAAAATCATAGAAAGAGATAATCTTTATTTATTGGGAAAAGTAGAGATTCATATAGAGGTTAAGTGCATTCATATAATGATCCATTAGAAGTATATCAAGATCAATACTCACGATCATACACTTTATCTAACGGGAACACAACCTTGGTTTCTTTTACCATAAATTACAATCCAAAGAAATTAGTAGCTATTAGTCATAAAGAACCACTTTTACATAAATCATCGGATTAAGACATTAGACCTAAATTAAGCATTCTACGAGTTTAGTAATCTTTTCACACCATATTCCCTGTAGGATTCGACCCCAACCTAGTTGGGTTACAATATTTGACATCGTCCACTTTACGTTAATTGAAGGTGTAATTTTAGCATATCAAATTTTGGCGCCGTTGCTGGGGAATACAGTTTTGAAATTACTAAATAGTATTTCCTTTGATTGAAGTCTTTTGCTTATTCCATCACACCTTGTTTTCTATTCCTTGTAAACCAGGTGAACATGAATCAGAATCAACAAAACCAACGTGTTGGTAACCAGGGGAATCGATTGAATAATTAGGCAAATGAATGAGATGAAGAAAATGTTTTCGCTGATCTTATTCCGGAGGAGGACTATGCATATGCTATTGTTCATCCTCGATGTGGAGATGCAAGCATAAAACTTGACTCCTCTCTATACCAGTTGTTGAAGATTGAGGGCTACTTTCGAAACTCTACCAAGAATGACCCTCAACGTCATTTGCAGAATTTTGTGCATGTGTGTGCTAATCACATCCAAAACAACATTTCACAATATGCTATTCGGCTAAGGTTATTCAAATATTCCTTTGCTGCAGATGCAAGAGCATGGTTCGAGAAGCTGCCCCGAAATTCTATTACTACATGGGCAGAGATGGTAGCAGTCTTCCTTAAGAAATGGTACTCTCCTGGCAAGAAGGCTGAGATTCGTGACAAGATCAATGAATTTAAGCAGGGAACAGGGGAATAACTATATGAAGCTTGGGAGATATTTAAGGAGTATTTGCAAATAAATCCGTTTTCCATGGTCGTAATTTTTCATGTTACAAAACAGTGCTACTATTTTACAAAACAGTGCTACTGTTTTCTAGCATTGTTAAATATAGCTTGTTTTATGACCCGTATTGTGAAATACGGTCCGTAAACTTCAGGCGTATTTCGCAATATTGCAAAACAGTCTCTCTGATTACTTAACTTACCTGCTCTTCATCAATATTTTCTGGAATATGTTCCTGCACCAAAACAACCATTACCCTATATGCAATCAATAACAAAAAGGAAAATACATATTACACTTGGGTTGTCTTCCAAGAAGCGCTTGAGTTAATGTCGCAGCACGACGGTGGTACCCATTTACTCCTTATCAGCGAACACCGGGTCAACATTCGTTCCGAGGTGCTTCAACCAGTATCGGTCAACAATTCTATTCCTATCAACCATTCCATGATAGTGCTTCACCCTCTGCCCATTCACTTTAAATGTCTGAGCTCCATCTCCAAACTTCAGTTCAATCGCCCCATGGGGTGAAACACCTACCACCTTAAACGGACCAGACCACCTTGATTTTCGCTTGCCCTGTAGCAACTTCAATCGAGAGTTAAACAGCAAAACAGGATCACCCTTGTAGAATTCTCGCTTCAGGATTTTGTTGTCATGATACTGCTTCATCCTCTCTTTATAAAGTGCAGCACTCTCATATGCCCGGTACCGAAATTCATCCATCTCATTGAGTTGAAACAACCTTAGCTTGGTCGCCTCTTCCCAATCCATATTCAATTTCTTCAAAGCTCATATAGCCTTATGTTCAAGTTCAACCGGCAAGTGACAAGCTTTTCCGAAAACGAGCTTGAAGGGTGAAGTTCCAATCGGAGTCTTAAAAGCAGTCCGGTATGCCCATAGAGCATCATCGAGCTTGCAGGCCCAATCAATCCTATTTGCATTCACCGTTTTAGCTAGAATACTCTTGATCTCCCGATTGGATACTTCAACTTGCCCACTTGTTTGAGGATGATAAGGTGTTGCCGCCCTATGTTTTACGCCATATTTCTCCATCAATCCCGCAAAAGCTCTATTGCAAAAGTGGGACCCACCATGCTGATTATAGCCCTCGGAGTACCAAATCGAGTAAATATATTTTTCTTGAGGAACCCCATGACACTCTTGGACTCATTGTTAGGTAAAGCCACCGCTTCTACCCATTTCGACACATAGTCCGCAGCAACCAAGATATATTTCATGCCACCAGAACTCACAAAGGGCCCCATAAAGTCAATCCCCCAGACATCGAACACTTCTACCTCCATCAGAAAATTCATAGGCATCTCTTGCCTTCTGCCTATATTCCCTTGCCTTTGACATTGATCACAAGACCGCACCAATAGATTTGCATCATGAAAGATAGTCGGCCAGTAATAACTGCATTCAAGAACCTTCGCAGCAGTCCGGTTACCACTATGATGACCCCCAATAAGAGAGTTATGGCATGCCTTTAGAATCTCCATCACTTCACTTTCGGGAACATAACGCCGAATGATGTTGTTAGCGCAAGTTTTGAACAAATAAGGCTCGTCCCAATATTATTGACGCGAATCCCGCAAGAACTTTTTCTTTTGGTAAGCTTTGATCTCTTCTGGAATTATGCTTGTTACCAATTAATTGGTAATGTTAGCATACCACGGTGCTACCTCCATTGATACAGCCAACACCCTCTCATCTGGAAACACATCATCTATATCTAGCTCATCAGAAGGTCTCCCAGCTTCTTCAAGTCGAGAGAGATAGTCAGCAACCTGATTCTCAATTCCCTTGCGGTCTTTCACCTCAAAGTCAAACTCTTGCAGCGATAGCACCCATCAGATCAGTCGCGGCTTTGCTTACTTCTTCGCTATAAGGTATCTCAATGATGTATGATCAATGTATACCACTACTTTGGACCCCAACAAATAGGCCCGAAACTTCTCAAAAGCAAAAACTATTGCAAGCATCTCTTGCTTCGTCACTGTGTAATTCATCTAGGCAGTATTTAGTGTTCTGCTTGCATAGTAGATCGGGTGCATAATTTTATTGAGCCTCTAGCAAAGTATAACAGCTATCGCGAAACCACTAGCATCACACATCAATTCAAAGGGAAAGGATCAATAAGGAGTGACAATAACAGGAGCAGTAGTGAGGCGCTCCTTTAATTCATCAAACGCCTTTCGACACTTGTCATCAAGCACAAACTTAGCCTTTTTTTCAAGAAGCTTGCACATCGGGTTAGCAATCTTGGAGAAATTCTTGATGAAACGCCTGTAGAATCCAACATGTCCCAAGAAACTTCGAACACCTTTGACTGAGATCGGTGGAGGAAGTTTTGCAATCACATCTATCTTCGCTTGATCAACCTCAATTCCCTTCACAGAGATTTTGTGACTGAGGACGATCCCTTCCTTCACCATAAAGTGGCACTTCTCCCAATTTAGGATGAGATTTGTCTCCTCACACCTTTTCAGCACTTGACCCAAATGACCAAGACAATCATCAAACGAATCGCCCACAACAGAGAAATCATCCATGGAGACTTCCAAGATGTCTTCTACTATGTCAGAAAAGATCGACATCATGCACCTTTGAAAAGTGGCTGGTGCATTACACAACCCAAAGGGCATTCGGCTAAACGCAAACGTCCCATAAGGACAAGTAAAAGTCATCTTCTCTTGATATTCTAGAGCAATGTTGATCTGATTGTAGCCAGAGTATCCATCTAAGAAGCAGTAGTAAGACCTCCCAGCCAGCCTGTCCAGCATCTGATCTATGAACGGCATGGGAAAGTGGTCTTTACAAGTGGCAGTATTCAGCTTCCTATAGTCCATGCACACACGCCATCCAGTAACTGTACGAGTGGGAATCAACTCATTCTTTGGATTAGGCACCACAGTGATACCTCCTTTCTTGGGAATACATTGAACCGGACTCACCCACTTGCTATCTTCAATCGGATATACTACCCCCGCATCTAACCACTTTATTATCTCCTTTTTCATGACTTTTTACATATTCTCATTCAATCTTCTTGGATGCTCCACACTCGGCTTGCTATCCTCCTCCAACTGGATTTTATGTTCACAGATCCCAGAAGGAATTCCCCGAATGTCTGCTATTGTCCAATCAATGGCACGCCTATATTCATGCAAAACCTCCAAAAGTCGCTCAATCTGTTCCTCTGTCAGTAATGCTGAAACAATCACTGACAATGTATTATTCAGACCAAGGAACTCGTACTTCAAATGTGATGGGAGCTACTTAAGCTCCAACTTAGGTGGCTGATGTCCCGCGGATTTGTGGCACATTGGACGCCTTTCTACTATGAATTTTGGTTGTTTTCAAGTAAGTCTGGGTCATTTTAATGTGTTTTTGTTGTGTTTTAGGAATACGATGGCCCAAAAGCAAAAAAAAAGAAAAAAGGAAAAAAATGCCCAG
This sequence comes from Lycium barbarum, assembly GCF_019175385.1. NCBI lineage: Eukaryota > Viridiplantae > Streptophyta > Magnoliopsida > Solanales > Solanaceae > Lycium > Lycium barbarum. Next base: position 36,222,523 of record NC_083347.1, read on the forward strand.
AAATGAAGATTTGACGTTCCGTCCTTTGAAGCGTCAATAAATTCAATTTTCCAGTGATGGTCTTAGCTGAAGAGGGCAAAGGACGGAGGCATCGACGAAGTGTCGAACTGATCGACGTTTCGTCGTTTGTATCATCGAACAGATTTGTCAAAAGGAAGAGAGAAAGACGTAAGGCTCGATGGAGTGTCGAACTGGTTGACGACACCGTCGAATGGACCATATAACTGAAGAAAGAAAGGACAGAGGTATCGACGGATCGTTGAACGGATCGACGGTTCGTCAATCTTCCCAGCAGGGGCAATTTATCAACTGTTGCTGTGCGTTTTTGGAGCCTATTTAAAGAACATTTTAGGTTTTTGTTCAATATCTGATTTTTCTCCAACATTTAATATTAGTTCCATTGGTGGGTGAGCATTGAATACACCACTTTTGGAGCTTAGTGAAGACAAAAAGATTCCATTTTCACCATCTTTATTACACTTTGTAAGCTTTATGTCTCTATTATTGCTTACTACTTTTGTGACCAATATGTGTGAGTAGTTTCTTTAATCAAAGTTGTGGACCCAAATGATGGGTGTTATGTAATGGGTGTCTAAAATTGCATATATATATAATGATTGTGATGTGTTTTATTATTTCTCATATTCATTGTTAGTGAGTGGTTGCAAACACTTACTTATGCACAAACCCTAGTTTTGTTTGGAAAGATGAACTAGGGTTTGAGTTGAAATAATATAACAAGGGCTCGCGGCGCTAACCCTCATTTAATGAACTTACTTAGGGATAAGATGAGTTCTACTTGGCATATTTAATCGGTCTTACTTGCAACTTTTCTATATTTGGGAAAATCATGAAAAGAAATACTTTCTAACTATTGAAAAATATTAGGAAGTGCATTAGAGATTAAGTGCATACAATACCACGACCCATTAGAAATATATCATATTTACACCCATAGCATAACATCTAATCACATCAGGGACACAACTTTGGTTCTTTTAATCCAAACAAATTCCAAATACTTCAAAATAACGAATGCAAACCAAAACCCTTTTTCTATACTAGTCGGAATAGAACTAAAGTCTTTAGAGATTAGTAAAATATATGATTAGTATTTATTTCACACTTTATTTCCTGTGGGATTCGACCCCAACCTAGTTGGGTTACTATATTTGACATCGACCGCCTTACGCCATAATTTAGGTGTAATTTGAGCGTATCAAAATTTCAATGATCGAAGGCTTTGCTGGAGGAGTTGTTCTATTTTCCAGATCAAGATTTAGCTTCTTTGGGTGGTAAGAATATGAACCCAACCCAGCAAGCGAATTAACTGTCTCCACATAACTCTCCATGTCTTCAGCATCAAAGTTCACAAGAATACCGGCTAGAGCTTCACCCAAGCTTTCTTCTTCCATCTTGAACTCCACTACTTCATGAACAACATCAAATGAATCAATTACCTAAATGCTCTTGTAAGCACTTGGTAACTTCATTCCCTTGCTAGCCTGAAAAGTAACTTCTTCATCGTTGACTCAGAACTTGATTTCATTTTTCTCCGAATCCATCTGAGCTCTCCCTGTAGCGAGGAAGGGTCTCGCCAGAATAATAGGAATGTCCCGATCAACAGCACAGTCAAGAATCACAAAACTAGCAGGCAACATAAATTTACTAACCCGCACAAGAACATCATTAACCACGCCAACATGCCTCTTAATAGACCTATCAGCCATCTGTAGCCTCATAGTAATCGGCCTTGGCATCCCCAAACCTGATTGTTTGTATATAGCAAGTGGCATCAAATTAATACTCGCCCCATTATCACACAAAGTACGAGCAAAATCATGGTGCCCAACAGAACAAGGAATGGTGAACGCCCCAGGATCTCCCTTTTTCTGAATAGTAGTTATTGAAATAATGGAACTCACAGTGTGAATCAAACTCACGGTTTCATGTTGCACCGTTTTCTTCTTGGTCAGCAGGTCCTTCAAATATTTAGCAAAACCAGGCATCTCCTTGATTGCTTCCAAGAAGGGAAAATTCAGAGACAATTGCTTTAGCTGATCATAAATTTTTAGAACTTACCATCTTCCTTCTTCTTCACCAACCTCTGAGGAAAGGGAGGTTTAGATTTGAAAAGCTGAGTCAAAGGGCAAAGATCCCCTTTCACAGTTTGCTTGCTCTTGTCATCAGCCTCCCTTCAAAATCTCTGGATTATCAACAACCTTCTCGTCAGTCAGATTCTCATCAACAGTAATTGGTGGTTCAGACTGCACGTCTTCTTCTTCATCTATCGGCTCAAGCTCAACAACCTTCTTATCAGCACTTTGGACTATTTTACCACTCCTAGTGCTGATAGCGAACACACGGTCTACACAGCCTCCCCCGTTCTTCAGATTTGGAACAGTGTCACTCGGAAGTCCTCCCTTCTTAGAAGGGTGCTGCTCTCTAGAAATATATCTCATTTAGGACTCGAGCTTTCAAATAGCTGCTGTATGGGAACCCACTGTCTCTGTCAGGCCAGATAAAGGCCTATCTGACTTTGATTGATTTGCGAGAACCTTCTCAAGCATTGCTTCAACCCTCGAACTACCTTGCTCTGTTGATTGCCCTTTCGGTGGTATATAAGGATTGGAACTCTTGTTCCCAAAATTGTTATTGTTTTTGTAGCTCCCTTAGTTCACACCACCATAATTATTATGGTAGTTCCCTGAGTTATTACTGTTGTAGGCACCTTGACCCTGCTGAGGTCTCCATTGATTCTGATTTTGGTAACCACCTTGGTAGTTCTGTCTTTGATAACCCCCTTGAGAATTATTTACATAGTTAGCGTCTTCAATCTGCATAGGAGGTCCATTGTGAAATGGACTCTCTTGGGTCTGGTACATCCCCTTCAACATACCTGACTCATCCTCACAAACATTTACCTTCTTAATCTGGGTCTTATCGAACTTCTTGGTTAGCAAGGAAATATTCGTTGCAAGCTTAGCCAATGTTTGATGGGTATCTTGGTTCTCCTTTACCATGTTCTGGATCATGACACTACCATAAGGCACCACCCCAGCATTGTTTGAGTGCCAAGCCTGATTGTGCGTAGTTAGCCTGTCAAGTATGTTGGTTACTCTTCGGTAAGATTTATTCATAAAACTACCATCAGCTGCATTGTTTGCGATTGATTGCGTCACTGGATCCAGCCCTCGATAGAACTTCTCCATTAATATGTTCTCCGGAAAATCATGATTTGGAATTTTCTGTAAATACAATAAATGATTGCTTGAGATGTTATGTTAAGCTGATTTCCGTTGCCATTGTGTGTTGTGAGTTTTAGTTTTGTTCACTTATTGTGCATGCAATCTAGAACTTGCCCGAGTAGTCGTATTCTCATTCTGAGGATGTATTGGTTGTGAAATGATCCTAGGCCATCTTTGTGTAATTGGAAATCCTTTCAAAACGCTTTTAGACCTAACCCGTTTGAAAAATGATCCCTAGTTACCATTTCGAGCCTATGTGACCTATTTTTGTTTGACTAGCCATTAACGAGACTTGACCCCTTCTTTGAATAACCCCATCTTTTACACCAAAGTCCCTCCTTGGCATTATGAAAAAAAAAAACTAATAAGTTGGGGGTGTTGGGTGAATTATGCGGAGATGAGGCTGAAAGGCTAAGTTGAGGGTGGAAGCGAAGATATATGGTGTAGGGTTCGGTGTGATAAGTAATGTAAAAAGAAAAAGGAAAAAAGAAAAAAAAATAGTGTTTAGCCTAATAAAGTCGCACCGACCCTATAGGATAAAGTAAAGAAGTGAAGTAAGAAGGGTGAACAAAAGAAAAAAAAAGAGAAGTGTAGTGTCCAAGGAGGGTAAGCCACTATCGACCAAATATGTATCTTACCTGTCCCGAAGCCTACATTACAACCCTACAAAGTCCTAGAGTGATCATAATTGAGATGTCCAAAGATGAGAATATTGAAAACGAGGGCAAGCCTATGGTATGTGTAAGTGCAATCTGTGAAGTTTTTTGTGAGAATGAGTGACTTCTCTTCTCCTGCGTCTTAGCCCCTATTGTGTTGTATATATGTGTGAGGGACAGTCTTTGGTCTGTGTGAGGGCATTCGGATGAAATTATGAGCATTCCCTAAAAAGCAACGTTTGTGCATATATTGATGTTTTTAATATTATCATGACATGCATTGAAACTTCACTGTGAGCTGTGGTGTCCTGAGTATGATTTGTGTTGTGATTTTGAAAGTGAGGTGGTTATTTGTGAAAAACATGCATGCCCGTAGTTCTAATGAGAACCATTGTAGACATTAGTACTCTGTTATATCTAGTTGTTAGATTGAGTCGTTGTGTTGTATGACTTGCTTGAGGACAAGCAAAGACTTTAAGTTGGGGGTGTTCATATGCCCGAAAATTATGGCACATCCAAGGCCTTTTTACGAGAAGTTTTACTTGTTTTTAAGCAAGTTAGTGTCTCTTTAATGTGTTTTTAGTGTTTTTCAGGTAATGGAGCAGATTTAGAATGAAAACAGTTAAAGTGCAGAAGTTGGTCGTAAACTCAATATACGGACCGTATTCTCAAATACGGGCCGTATTCTCAAATACGGGCCGTATTGTATGGGCATATTTAAGGATAAGCAGAACCAGAAAGGTATGCTAAGAAGATGGTGAAATACGAACAACTTTTACGGACCCTATTCTACTTTACTGTCACGACCCGACTTGGGGCCATGACGGGTACCCGGGGCTAACCACCGAGCACCACTCATTCTACTGCTTATCATACTCAATCATAGGAAAACAATTGCTCATTTGAAAACATAATTACTTTTATATACATAAGCCCTTCGGCTATCAAAATAACAATATAGGTACAATAGTAACATCGTGAGACCATACTACCCACACATGCGCATCTACGAGCCTCTACTAGAGTACTAGACATATGAGCGGGACAAGACCCCGTCGTGCCAAAAATACATATGTATATATATACACACACAAAAGAATCAATCAAATAGCACCTCCGGAGTAATGGAGTGCTCCTGTAAATCTGCTGAAAACTTCTACGAGTCTGGATCACCTCCCTGTCTACCTGTGGGCATGAACACAATGTCTAAAGAAAATGGACGTCAGTACGAACATTGTACTGAGTATGTAAGACATGAATGAAATGAACATAATGGAAGAATCATAAGACATAGGATGAAGATATAACCTGCATGAGTTTTATAGGTGAATACATTTCATGTCATACCCCATTTTAACCGGGTTAATTTAGGAGTACAACGTATTGGTGATTCCTATTTATTTTGTTTTAAGGAGTCACCACCTAATTAATTTAACGGTGAATTAGGACACCTAGAGGTTAACTAAGGCAAAGTTAAAACTAAACCTCAATTGATAGTCTGCTTAACCAATGTGATTCCAGGTAAGGGCTCTATATTATCCTAAAGGGAAGGGGTTAGGCATCCTTTAGAATCCGTTAACTTACGGTTATCCGATCAAACTTAGGTTAATTAATTAAAGTTAAAGATATAAATGTGGCATTTGGATTTTAAGAAATTGGTTTGCAATAGGGCTAACGTTTTAAAAGGAAAATATAAGCTGTTAAAAATAAGGTTTGTAAATATTTCTAAAGCTTTAAATAATAAGGTTATTTGAAATAAACTTACAAATGTTACTAATGCTTTTAAAAATATGATAATGCTATTTTAAAAAAAAGATAATTTGCACATAAACAGAAGAAATGCGGGTTGCGACGTTTTAATACTTGAAACGAATTGATTTTGCAGTTTAGACAAGATGGAGTTTTCTTTCTCTTTTCCATTACCCTTTATTTACTATGCTTAATTTTAAAAATGCATGGTTGATTCAAACTTGAAGAGCTATTTATAAAATATACTAGAGTTCATGTTTGCATATTAGTGACATTTCTCAAAATGAAATATTTAGATACTTGATTTAACCACCCGTCCCATTCAACTAACCCACTAATTCTGCTGAGGTTTATCTAAATTAATAGAACAAGCAAAGAGTTAATTGCATAATACAAATTAAAATGCAAAAAAGATAGAATAGAGGAGTAAATAAGTTAAATGGGCTCAGCCCATTTTTAAAACTGCTGTAATCTGGGCTGCTGACGGGAGTGGGCTCAGCCCATTTTTTAAACATGCTGTGGGCTGTTCACGTCTATTGGGCTTGGCCCAGAATTCATTTTTTTTGCTGCGGATAAGGGCTGGACAGAGAGGGGAATCTTGTTGGGCTTTTAGCCCGACGCCAAATGCGGAGGGAGACGAGTCCTTTGGACTCGTGCGCGATAGTCATGCACAAAACAGAAGAAAAGGAATTAGTATCTAATCGAGTAATGAGGTCAAACATACAAAATGGAAATCAAAGTAGATCAGCAGGTGCATATATGCTATGTATATCTAAACATGAGATGGAGACAGAGAGAAAAGAAAAGGGCTTAAACCTAAGATAAATAAGCGTACTATAAAGAAAGAAAAAAAAAACAAAAAAAACTCGAACATGTTTCAAATGTATTTCTATACCTGGTGGGCTGATCAGTTAGGAAATAAAAATGAACAAACCCAAAACACAACAGCAACAGCAAGCAAACGATATAGTCTGCTCAAACAAACACCTATATAAACTAAACAGCTATGACCAATACTAATATATTACAGGCCAGCACATATTTCAAAACAAGTTCACTAGTACATCCTTGGCAAGTTAGGATCATTTAAGATTAAGCTTTCATCTATATATATCTTCAAATTAGCATAAGAAAACAAATAAGGAATGTTTGTTGAGGGATCAAGACTTATCATTCAGTCCAAACAAACTCAGAACAGTTTCCGTGTCAAACTAAATGAAGACTGCTGGAAATAGCACAATTCCTTACAGTATTGAATCAAGTGTATATGGAAAAATGTAAGGGCACATAAACATAAGGTAAACCAGCTTCAAGACATAGCATAATACAATAGAGAAGATCAACAGATATGGAATTTGCAGAGATCATGTAGAATCATTCATACAAGACCCTCAAACAGGCTGAGGTGTCTTATGCACAGCCCAAGTAAGTGTTCTTGCCATTCTTTCCAAAACAAACAACATTCCCTTTTGAAAACTCTTTCCTTTTTCCAGTTTTAAAGCAAAGACTATAATCCTCCAAATTATCATATATCATCTAAACTAATCAACCCATCTCACTTAAGACATATCAGAGCAGACCAGCAAAATTCATTTGGGTCCAAAATTCGCACATCAGAGTCAGGTTTAACTATCTAAATAAACTGTTATTAATGCACAAAAAGTTCATTTTTTGGGATCCATCTAACTTAGTAAAATGGCAAGGAAAATACTAAATGTGCAAATATAACAGGTTACAACCCATAGACTTATGAAAAATGTCATGACGAGCTCTTATTTGGGAATAAAGATAATATGGTTCAAGTGATGCTTGACTTTTCTCAATCCTCTCCTAAGATGGTTCAAGTTATTATCCTCATATTCTTGACTCATGCACACAGAAAAAAGAAAATAGACCTCATGTTTCTCAAAAAGACAAGAAAAGAAAAGCCTCATTCTCTAAACTGTTCAGGAACTTGACCAAACATGATCAAAACTACTTTATTCCAACCTTCTCTTAATATTTTGGACTTATTAAGTTTGAAACACCTAGGATCATCTATCAAGCTAGGGATTTTACATGGATGAATAGCAATACAGATGCAAGAGTACGTGGCATATCAGTCCACTTTTCATAACAAGCTACTTCATTAGTTAGACAGGACAAATGATGGGGACAGGAAACAACAAACAAGAGATCAGAGTTAGCAGAGCAGACTTATAATGAAGCTAACAGATACCCACACTAAAGCAGGTGATCAAATCATACACTGTGCATGTCATATCCACTTGAGTTAAACATATATTATCCTAATAGATGTCCGGACAAACTATCTATGGTTCAATATATACAACATGAATCATACCTTAGGATAGATGAATACATGAAAACAGACCTGAATCTGACCCAATTATATGTGTCACTAATAATATTAGACCAAGACTACATTGTAAATAGACTCGTGAGCCTAATTATCTTACAAACCACACAACTAAGCTGTAATTAAGTCATAACCAGACCATACTCATATTAATGACCAGATAGATACAGAATTAAACATTAATCTGAAATAACAATTATAATGACTGAGCTAAAGTTACAAGAGTAAACTAAACACCCGAACCAAACATGAATCACAAACAGAGTTAGCGCACTCAATAAATAAGAACTAAGAAAACTACGGAAAATAAGAGTGATAACAAACGTTTACATAAACAGTATAACACACTTAAATGACTAATGAAATCAACTAAAAACGGAGAATTACCTTCTTCAGATGCAGCGAAGTGAAGTCTCGAGTCTCCGATCTACCTCGAAATAACACAAACTCCGAGCTCTCGGCACTCAGATTCGAACGAGCAAAAACAGAATGGGTTTAGCATTTTTGAGGTAATATCAAGGAAGCTGAAACTAATATTAGAATGGAATTTGAACGATTCAAGACTTTGTATTTTCGGGTATTCAAAAGGGACTGATACAACTCCTATTTTTTCACAGATTCGAAACAGCTATGAGTAATATTTCCTAGGGGGATATCGCACTTGTCCTTTTCAGGGAGGTTTTCGATTCAAAAGCTGCGATTCTTGGGGAATTTTCTGAATCAAAAGACCTCTGTTTCTTGAGGGGGTTTTACTTTCAAAAATCTTATATTTCTTGGGGTAATTTCCTGAACCAGAAAAATCCTCCCCAGAAGATTCCAACCCACCGCTATTTATAGGGTGGATTAGGGTTTTCGTTCGAAAGAAGGAGAGAGGAGCGGGGGGACAAGGTCGAAATGGGGGCGACAGTGGCGTGGGGAACAGGAAGGTGTGGGGGTGGCAGTGGCGTGGGGGACAGGGCGTGGTGGAGATGGCAGGTGAGGGAGATGGAGGAGAGAAAGAGAAAGAGGGAGGAGAGAAAGAGAAAGAGAGAGGAGAGAGAGAGAGAGGCGATGGGGAAGGGAAAGGAGAGGGAGGCGGCAGAAAAAAGGGAAAGGAATGAAAGGAAACCCTAAAAGGGTTTCCTTTATTTTGTGGACGGATCCGGGTCTTTAGGTTGGGTATTAGAATGGAATTTGAACGATTCAAGACTTTGTATTTTCGGGTATTCAAAAGGGACTGATACAACTCCTATTTTTTCACAGATTCGAAACAGCTATGAGTAATATTTCCTAGGGGGATATCGCACTTGTCCTTTTCAGGGAGGTTTTCGATTCAAAAGCTGCGATTCTTGGGGAATTTTCTGAATCAAAAGACCTCTGTTTCTTGAGGGGGTTTTACTTTCAAAAATCTTATATTTCTTGGGGTAATTTCCTGAACCAGAAAAATCCTCCCCAGAAGATTCCAACCCACCGCTATTTATAGGGTGGATTAGTGTTTTCGTTCGAAGAAGGAGAGAGGAGCGGGGGGACAAGGTCGAAATGAGGGCGACAGTGGCGTGGGGAACAGGAAGGTGTGGGGGTGGCAGTGGCGTGGGGGACAGGGCGTGGTGGAGATGGCAGGTGAGGGAGATGGAGGAGAGGAAGAGAAAGAGAGAGGAGAGAGAGAGAGAGAGGCGATGGGGAAGGGAAAGGAGAGGGAGGCGGCAGAAAAAAGGGAAAGGAATGAAAGGAAACCCTTTTAGGGTTTCCTTTATTTTGTGGACGGATCCGGGTCTTTAGGTTGGGTCGGGTAGTGTATTGGGTTGGGCTGGTCCATTTAAAATATCGGCCGGTATTTGAAATGTGGGATAATCGATTTGGGCTAGTGAATTAAAAGAATGGGCAGATTGAATTAAAATGTGGCCAGGTAAATTAAAATGTGGACTAGTTTTGTGAATTGGTCTGAAAATAGTATGAGTTGATTGGGCTACTACATTTAAATAAAAGACCTATTTAAATAACTTGTGTTAAAATATTACTTAATATAAAATATGCAATTATTAGTGCTCAAATAAAAAATGGCGTTGTAATAGCCGTGCAATAATATTTCGAAAATCCACAGGAAATAAACACTATTATTTAATTATGCAAAGATAGATGTGATGCGTGTGCGTAAGCTGGTAAAATGCCGCTGAAATGATAAAATGTGAGTTATAATAATATTAATAATAATAGTACTAATAATAATAATAATAATAATAATAATAATAACAATAATAATAATAATTAGTAAACTAATAGAATAGTGAAACACCGGCATTGATAAAAGGCTAATAATTATAGTAAAATATAATATATATATATATTTTTTCTAATTTTCCAAGAATGTTAGAAGCATAATAGGTATTTCGGAGGAGAGGCGGGACAAAATTGGGTGTCAACATTTCATACATATATCGTATATTTATGTAATCATAGAACATGTATCATCGTAGCACATATATCATCGCATCATCATCATCATCATCGTTAACCCTCGTCCGGGTAACCATCATATGCCGCCCACTAGTGGTGATCATGCCCGACCCTCTAGGCTCGGTGTAAACATAGCAGCCCGCCTTCGCGGTGACATGCCCGGACATTTCGCTGCGGTGGAATCGTATGCAGCCCGCCTTCGCGGTGACATGCCCGGCCAACTAGGCGCGGTGGAATCGTATCGTCATATAATTAATCATAAACTTAACATCATTGTTACTTATCTCATAGACATATCATGACTTAACATCATTATACATTTATCATTAAGAACATACATTAGAACTTGAAGGCAACTATGGCTATGTCGGGGTGACATAAGGTCGTGAACCCCCGATTATATTATGGAGTAATCATTAACATCATATCTCACCTTGAAGGAACTAACATTTTAAGGTGAGTGTACACAAGGAAAAGCATCGATAGAACCATACTTAGAATCATTAGCTTCATGGACATCTTACTTTACTCTAAGACTCTTTATACTTAACTCATCATTATCATTATCTTGCTCGTCGTATCTCTTTTCTTTATCTCATACATATATAGCTCATTACAATCATGGACTCATAGTTCCTTTATTTAGGAGATTATGGAAAATTTAGAAGATTCATGTTATTGGAGTCATGCCTTAGAAAGAAGGGATTAGCCTTACATACCTCTTGCTTTGCTACTCTATCGCTTGATCGTTCTCCTCCAACGCTCACATATCTACCTTAAAGGAATTTGCTTCAACATTAGCTACTTGATTATATAAACGTGCTTACTAACGCTAGAGAAAATTGGGCAGCATTTCCTTTGTTTATACAACTTTCCTCATTTTACATATCAACTCCCAACATCCATCACAACATTCACAATATTATACCCAAAAATCATCATTCATCTACATTATCCTCAGTTCACAATTTCACTTCAATTTCTCCATAATTGTGGTTATAGTTCACTATCGCGTTTTCTCACATATAATACTTACCCCATGTTATAAATGTCATTTATAGCATAACCATATCACAACACATCAAGAATCATGACTCAATTCAAGTTATCACTCAAAATGACACTATTCTCACTTTAATGACCCATTTTCTATATCCTTTTACAATCCAAGTGTTTCAACTTCCAAATACCTTAAACAACATTGAAATACCATAAATATTACCTTAGATGGTGTAGGAATGAACCTTGGGTGGAAACTCCTCACTTGAGCAAAACCCTAGTTTTACCTTCACTTGGATTCCTTGGCTTGGATGAACTTTAATGTGCTTCTTACACTTGATTCACTTAGATTGATGTAGTTGATCACTAATATTTCTTGAATTATTGTGGGAGAAATGTTCTATAGAGTTCTAGAGAGAAGTGGTGTGAAGGGGAAAATAAAATGAAATGAAACTTGGTCCCTTGTTAAATACACAAAATCTGTCCCGACCAGTTTCTACGGACCAACATACGGTCCGTATAAATTATAATGACCGTATGTCTGGCCATAGATTTGGTCCAGAGAAGGTTTCCCATCTGGGCTAAATATACGGCCTAACATACGGCCAGTATGTTGGGCCGTATAATGCCCAGCTATTCCGATTTCGTTCTCGTCGACTCGTTTGATCTCCAATCCTTATGGGACCTTCTTAACATTTGTTTATCACCTCATTAACGATATAAGGGACGTTATAGCTCTTCTCCAAAGCATCATTAAATCATCATTAACTCATTACTCGTAAATCCTTTCCGATACATAACATATGCCTTGCTTTCCTTGACAACTTTCTTCTCTTACTTCGAATGTCTTTGAAATCTCATTTAGAATCATCAAATGCTATTTCTTACTTATTGAAACATCGTGTACTTCGTTCCCCTTGTTAGTCTATCCACTGTGCATTAGCAATTTTTTTTCCCAGGTGTAACATTTACGGTCCGTATTTCAAAGCGTATTTAATCATTTAGACACTTGATAGAAAGTTGAAGTTTTGCAAATTGAAAGACGATCATGCAGAAGACGGACCGTAAATCAAAATACGATTCGTAATCCACGAGGTTGCAGTCGCCTATATCTTGAAGGAAACCCCGGACGTAAACTGGTTTATGGTCCGTATTGTGAAATACGGACCGCATTTTGTACCCACAGGGACGAAAGTGTAAATCTATAACTTTTACGTTTTCAGAACCTATAAATAACCAGTGTAGGGTTTTAATTATTATCAGTTGTTTTATTTTGTCTCTTGACTTAGAACATCTAATACTCTCTGGTTTTTGGAGATTCAAACATCAATTCAAGTATTATCAATTCCTCTTTTCTTCCAAAGTAAGCAATTATGAATTCTTCAATTTCTTATTTCTTGTTCTTTGTCATGAGTAGCTAAATATGCTTACTAAGGTTCTGAACCCAATGATGGGTGTTTTGTGATTGATATACACATAATGGATTATTAGGGTTTATTTATTCTTCATTCTTCATTCATAATTAATGGTTGCAAACATTGATTAAAGTCATATACCTTGATTTATTTGGGAAAATAATTAGGGTTGGTAAGAATAAATAACAAGGACTCAAAGCTTTAAACTTTGTTTAATAGATTCACTTAGGAATAAGACGAATTTACTTGACACAATTAACAGTTCTTCATAGTTACTTTCTTATATTTAGGAAAATCATAGAAAGAGATAATCTTTATTTATTGGGAAATAGTACAGATTCATATAGAGGTTAAGTGCATTCATATAATGATCCATTAGAAGTATATCAAGATCAATACCCACGATCATACACTTTATCTAGCAGGACCACAACCTTGGTTTCTTTTACCATAAATTACAATTCAAAGAAATTAGTAGCTATTAGTCATAAACAACCACTTTTACATAAATCATCGGATTAAGACATTAGACCTAAATTAAGCATTCTACGAGTTTAGTAAGCTTTTCACACCATATTCCCTGTGGGATTTGACCCCAACCTAGTTGGGTTACTATATTTGACATCGTCCGCTTTACGCTAATTGAAGGTGTAATTTGAGCGTATCAGCTACGTGCTGTCTCCTCTTCAGACTGGGGACAGTTTCTACAGGAGCCCTTTGAGTTGTTTTCTTGCCTTTGCCCTTTTGTTTGCTTGTCCTTGCCATCCTGCGAAAACGCCACTAAAATACCCAATATTTATGGTTTTCCTTTATACGGGAAAGCATAAGAATGAAAATAACATAAGATCAAAACATAGGAAGAATTAACAAAAAGCAGTCAAGGATGTCAGCATTTGCGAACAGCACCTGCGGGACACAGGCATGACCTGAGAACCACAGGTGATGTCGTAGATGCTGACACCTGAATTTCCTTTTTAGTGAAATTCACTGTCAGCAGCTGATGTAGAAGTGCGAGACGCAGGTTCAACGTCTCACTGATGCTACACGCAGGTGTTGCCTTACTGCCTTTTCACTGATCACACACACACACACACACACACACATTTAAAAAAAACAATAACAACACATACACAATCTTATATACATACAGACTCACTGTGACTATTTCCCTCAAGAAGATTGTCACGCTATCTATCATTGGGAAAAGCCAAGAACTCATTTGGAAAAAGATGGTTTATTCAATTGAAAGATTCTCATGAGTTTGGTTAACACATCCCTTCGATAAATACTATCATTTACAGAGTCTTGGGGACACTAGGGGTTCGAACATGATCAGTGACACTTGAGTACTCAAGACTTCCTCAAGTTTTTCACAAAATTTCTCATTTTCACAAGTTCAAGGCATAGAGAATCATTCAAGAATTTTATCAAGCACGTTGTAGGCATTCAGGGATAACACATCCTCTAGGACTATGGGTACTCAAGAATTCCAATTTCATCAAACCCAACATGAACAAATACTCTCCATAATAATGATTTTACACTCTATATTGGGTACTCAAGAATTCCCCAATTTCTACCCTTCACAACCAACCCACATCATTCAAGAGACAATAGGGTACAAGAAAAATAAAAGAAATCTACAATTCATGCTTAGGGTTGGATTGAAAAACTACTTAGTTACCATGCACTGAAGGGAGAGAAAAGTAGAGTTTGCATACCTGAGATTTGAAGACAATTTGCAGAAAATGAGTTACCTTGCAACTTTCAGAACTTTAGAAAACCGTAGTTATGATTTGCTTGTGTTCATGATGATTTGATTTGGAAGAGAGAAAAATAATATATAGAGGAGGAGAATGGGACGGTTATGGTTTGAGAAGAGGGAAAAAAGGGTAACTGTTGGGATTGAAAAGGCGTTTGAGCGATTTAAAAACAAAGGGTCACGGGTAGGGTCGGGTGGACTGACCCGCGTCTATTCACTTACATGCAGCACCTGCGAGATGCAGGTGTTATCTCAAACATTATCTGCTAACTGCAGGTGTAGACATTTGTCCGCACCTTCAGAGAATTTGGCAATTCTGAGCTTCTCATCTGTATCACCTGTGTGCAGCACCTGTGAGACGCAGGTTATGCTACAGGTGTTGTCACTGAACACCTTGCCCCATTTTCTCTTTTAAAGTGTATTCCCTCCCATTCCTACACACTTAAACACACATTAAAAACATCACGAAAGTAAAAACAATATACATGTGAAAGTAAAAGCTTGGGTTGCCTCCCAAGAAGAGCTTGATTTTTCGTCGCGGCACGATGTTATTACCTTTTCATGGCTTATTGAGGAAGATGACCTCAATAATCTTTGCTTCATTGGGGAAGCCCAGGTAGTGCTTCACCTTTTGCCCATTCACCTTGATGCTATTACCACTTGGGCACACAATTTCAATTGCTCCATGTGGAAACACTTGGGTGAATTCAAAAGGTCCTGACCATTTTGACTTCAACTTTTCGGGAAATAACAGGAGTCTTGAATTGAACAGCAACACACGATCCCCAGGAGTGAACTCTCTCTTCAAAATCTTCTTGTCATGATGATGCCTCATGCGGGCCTTGTATAGGGAAGAGCTAACATATGCTCTAAAACGGAATTCATCCAGCTCATTTAGTTGATCCGATATCAACTTTGAGGTATCAACCCAATCTAGATTCAACCTCTTTAAGGCCCACAATGCCTTATGCTCAAGCTCTACCGGGAGATAGTGAGCTTTCCCAAACACCAATTGGTAAGGAGACATACCTATTGGCATTTTGTAAGCCATACAATATGCCTACAATGCATCATCCAACTTCCTCGACCAACTAGTCCAGTTAGCATTCACGATTTTGGAGAGGATGCTCTTGATCTCCTGATTTGACACCTCCACTTGCCCACTCGTTTGGGGATGATAAGGGGTGGAAACTTTGTGGTGGACTCCATATTTATCAAGAAGAGTCTTGAATTACCGGTTGTAAAAATGAGATCCCCCATCACTAATGATTGCCCTTGGAGTTCCAAACCTTGAGAAAATAAACCTTCTCAAGAATGAGGTGACAGTTCTTCCTTCATTGTTAGGGAGCGCAACGGCGTCCACCCATTTGGACACATAGTCTACCGCCATAAAAATGTACTTGTTGTTGTAGGAACTCAAAATGGACCCATAAAATGAATGCCCCATACATCGATCAATTCAACTTCAAGAATCGGTGTCGTTGGTAGCTCACGCCTCCTTGAGATGCCCCCATGCCTTTGACATTGATCACAAGATTTCAAAAAGTCATGGGCATCTTGATAGATTGTTAGCCAATAAAAGCCACTTTGAAGAACCTTGACCGCCGTCGTTGAGGTACTGTGGTGTCCACCAACCGGTGATGAGTGACACGCCTCAATGATAGGCATCATTTCTACTTCGGTCTTCTGGTATGCACCTCTTTATGATGTTATCATCACAAATTCAGAATAGATATGGATTATCCTAATAGAATTTTCGGACGTCACTCAAGAACTTTTTATTTTCGTGGAATTTCAAATCCTCCGACATGATGTCACTAGCATGATAATTTGCAAAGTCGGCATACCATGGAATCATATCATATGACCCCTCCATCACTTGCTCATCCGAGAACCATTCATTGATTTCAAGACCATCAAATGGCCTCCCACCTTCCTGAAGACGAGATAAATGGTCCTGTACTTGATTTCACACCCTTTCTATCCTTGAATTCAAAGTCAAGTTCTTGCAAGAGAAGGACCCAACGTATTAACCTCGATTTTATATCTTTCCTTGTCATGAGGTAACATAGAGCTGCATGGTTGGTGTAAACAATCACATGGGTTCCCAATAAGTAAGCCCGAAACTTCTCGAAAGCAAACACCATAGCAAGCAACTCTTGCTTGGTGACTGTGTAATTCATTTGGGCACCATTTAGAGTCTTTCTTGCATAATATATGGGATGGAAAGTCTTATCACGCCTTTGGTCAAGAACGCCCCTCATGGCGAATCCACTTGCATCACACATCAACTCAAAGGGCTTAGAACAATCCGGGGAAATGATGATAGGAGCCGATGTGAGTCTCTCTTTCAAGCCTTCAAATGACTTCAAACAAGCATCATCAAATAAAAACTTCGACTCTTTATCCAACAACTTGCATAGAGGGTTTGCTATTTTCGAGAAATCCTTGATGAATCGTATATAAAATTTGGCATGCCAAAGGAAGCTACGAACAACTTTGATGGAGATTGAGGGAGGAGGCTTGACAATAACTTCAATTTTAACTTGATCAACCTCAAGCCCCTTTTCTGAAATTTTGTGTCCCAAGACGATTCCTTCTCTAACCATGAAATGACACTTCTCCCAATTGAGAACCAAATTCGTCTCTTCATATCTTTTTAATACTTGGGCAAGATCCTCCAAGCACTCATCGAAAGAATCCCCAACCACGAATAAGTCATCCATGAAGATTTTAATGGACTCTTTAACCATGTCGGAGAAAATGGACATCATGCAATGTTGAAAAGTTGCGGGTGCATGACATAACCCAAAGGGCATCCTCTTAAAAGCAAAGGTCCCATAAGGACAAGTGAAGGTGCTTTTCTCTTGGTCCTCGGGGGCAATGGTGATTTGGTTATACCCGGAATAGCCATCAAGAAAGAAATAATAATCCCTTCCCGCAAGCCTATCAAGCATTTGATCCATGAATGGCATTGGGAAGTGGTCATTTTTGGTCTATTTATTCAACTTTTTATAATCCATACAAACCCGCCATCCAGTGACCGTGCGAGCAGGGATCAATTAATTTTTAGCATTTGCAACAACGTTGATTCCACCCTTTTTGGGAACGTATTAAATCAGACTAACCCAAGAGCTATCTGCTATAGGATACACAACACCGGCATCTAACCCCTTGATGAATTCGATTTTCACAACCTCTTGCATAGGATGATTCAACCTCCTTAATGTTCAACGCTTGGTTCACACTCTTCATCAAGTTGAATCTTATGAGTACAAATACTGGGCGGAATTCCTTAGATATCCTCAATACACCAACCAATAGCTTTCTTGTATCTTCTTAAGATTACCAACAACCTCTCTCTCTGATCATCCGTTAACCGGGCGAAAATAATTACGGGCAATGTGTTGTTAGGACCAAGGAATTCGTACCTCAAATGTGAAGGGAGAGGTTTGAGTTCCAAGGCCGGAGGCTCAATAATGGAAAGCTTTGCGGGAGGAGTTGCTCGGTTCTCTAAATCAAGATCAAGCTTCTTTGGATTGTAGTGGTATGACCCCAACCTAATCAATATATTAACGTCTCCTCGAACTCTTCTTCATTTTTCCCATCATAGTTCATTATCACCACCGCTAACATATCACACATATGTTTATGCTCAACAATTATCTCTATGGCTTTATCAATTGTATCAATAACTGACACAACAGTCATATCCGCCAGTTGTTTCACTGACTTGCAAATATAGAAAGTGATCTCTTCCTTATTCATTCTAAATTTTAGGTCACCCCTCTCCACATCTACAACAGCACACCCCGTAGCCAAGAAAGGTCTTCCCAAGATTATGGGTACCTCGAAATCAACCTCACAATCCAAAATCACAAAGTCGGCCGGAAAAATAAATCGATCAACTCTCACAAGCACATCATATAGGATACCAACCGATTTTTTCAACGTTCTATCTGTCATTAGCAACCTCATTGTTGTAGGTCAGGGAGTGTCTAAACCCAACTTGTTAAAGATAGCAAGTGGCATCAAGTTGATGCTTGCTCCAAGATCACATAATGCTTCGGCAAACTTGTACATCCCAATAGTGCAAGGAATGGTGAAAGCTCCCGGATCTTCCTTCTTTTGAACCAAGGCTTTTGTCACAATAGAGCTACAATGATGTGTAACTCCCACCATTTTAAAACTAGCATGTCTCCTCTTGGTCACAAGGTCTTTCATGAAATTTGCATAACCGGGCATTTGTTCAAGTGCTTCCACCAAAGGAATGTTGATTGAAATCCCTTTCAATCTCTCGATAAACTTGAGAAACTTTGTATCATCCGCTTTCTTAGCCAATCATTGAGGAAATGGGGGAGAAGGATTTGGAACGGGCGGTGAAGCCCTTGGCACCTCCTCTACCGCTTTCTTGCCTTTTGAAACTTCATCATTTTCTGACACTTTTTCAATAATAATGGGCTTTTCAATACTAGCCCGCTTCTTCTTTGGAGTCAGTTCTTCCTTATCAATAATGGGCTCTTTAACAATTTTCTCATCATCAACCACCACATTATCCTTCACCCATGTCTCTCTCGCAATTGTCTTGCCACTCCTAGTAGTGATTTCATGGCATTTATGATCACCATCATTCTTTGGGTTTGCAACCGTATCACTTGGGAGTGTGCCCTTTTGTCTTTGGTTGAGAGTAGCCGAGATTTGGCCAAGTTGCGATTCTAATTGCTTGATGGAAGTTGAGTGAAACCCTACAATTAGCCCCAAGCTTTTCATTTCATCCTTCTGTTGACTCCACCTTTTTCAACACTCTTGATAGCACATCCTCTATTTTAGGAATAGCGTTGTCACTAGTGGATGGTTGGCTTGAAATAATTTGGTTCCTCTTTGGTGGGACATAAGGATTTAAGCTCCGGTGGTTGTTGTAACTACCTTGATTGTTGTTATAACCACCTTGATTGTTGTCCCGCCAATGAGAATTCCCACTATCTTTGTTCAACCCTTGATTTTCACTATTTTTTTTCCAACCTTGATTCCCTTGACCTTGCCGCCAAGATCCTTGATTAGGACCTTGGTAGTTCGGACGGGAACCCCTCGCTTAATTGTTGATAAAGTTGACTTCCTCTTTACACACTTGGAAACATTGCTCGTCTATAGAATCCCCTTCACAAGCTTCTACCACATTTACTCGCTTGGAGCCTCCACCCAACACGTGTTTAGTGAGAAGATCCATTTGGGTAACCAACTTTGCCATGGTCTCATCTCTCTCTTCTTCCTTCTTTATTGTCTCCCTAGACAAGATAATTTTGGAAGGACCTCCTCCAACCACTTCCGACTCCCTAGTGTGCCATGCTTCATTGGTCTCAGTCAATTTATCTAGGAGAGCACTTATCACCGCATAAGAGTTTTCCATCATGGACCCACCCACAATATTATTTTCCACTGACTTATTGACCGTATCAAGTGACCGGTAGAATGTTTGGAGAAGAACACTATCAGGAAACCCATGATTTGTACAACTCTTAACTTTCTTTTTGAAATGAGTCCAAGCCTCGTGTAGAGCTTCAGTCGAAAGTTGACGAAAGTTGTTGATTTCGTCACGTAGTCGTAACATCCGGGAAGGAGGGAAGAACTTCGTGAGGAATGCTTGATTAAACTCCGCTCAAGTAGTAATAGACCCGGCTGGAAGATCATCCAACCATGCGGTGGCCTCACCTGTGAGAGAGAACGGGAAGAGCGTCAACCTAACCTTCTCGGCGGAGACATTCTGATGCACATTAGTGGTGCAAACCCCAAGAAATGTTTTTATGTGCCTAGTCGGGCCATCCGTTGGTAGACCCACGAATAAGCCCTTTTTGTTGTGCAGGTGCAACATCGTGTTGTTCATAAGGAAACTTCCGTTTCCTTGAATTAGAGGTGGGCGAATAGCGGCTGCATCACCCGGCTCTACAATCATTTCATCATCATCCGTATTATCCCCCATTGCACCTAAGTCAACACAACAACAACAACAAAAAAAAATAAGAAGAGAAATAAAGACTAAAAGTAGAGTATTACGCTAATTGGTAAATTTCTAGACCGTATTCCCAGGTAATGGCGCCAAAATTTGATACCCCCAAATTACACCTTTAATATTAGGAGTAAGCGGTTGTTGTTAAATATAGAATCCAACAAGGTTGGGGTCGAATCCCACAGAGAATACAATAAAGAAATATACTTGCTAAGTGTAACGCTCAACTATTAGTCTATTTTTCAAGGGAGAGAGGAATATAATAGTAATTGGTTTGACGTTTGTTCATTAATAACTAAGAGTTGTTGTTATAAAATGTGAACTATTGGTAAAGGAATTAAGGTTGTGGTTCCAATGAAAAATAATGCGGTTGGGTATCAAATCAACTCATTTATATGCGTAGATGTAATAGACCATGGTCTACTACGTTCTTGCTAAAAGTCTTCCAACCAAATAAGCAAATTTCATCACTAAGCTTTTCTAAGCCTTAGAATGTTCCACATGAGAACACCCATTTAGTCTCAAATAACTTTCCTATTCCTAGCTCAAGCTATTAGATGGGTGTAAAATCCCAAATTATTGTAGTTAACTCTTTTCCTAACCTACACTTTCTTTTCCAAGTAAAATGCAAGTGAATAGGCACAAGTAATGTTTGCAACCATTAAAAGACATTAGACCTTGAAGAGTTAATAGAAACATCTTTGACATATCAAATGAAGTATGAATATGAAACCTAATCACATAACTAACACATTTGGTTCCACAACCTTAGCTAATGGGTTTAGCTACTCATTTCCATTAAGTAAAAGACAAAGATAAATAAAGTATTCATCAAGCTTACAAATTTTTTATGGAAGAAGACAACAAAAAATGGAAGATTCTCCTTTTTAAAGCTCCAACCACCAATATTCAATGTTTTACTACTAAGAGACAAGAACTGAATAATGAATGTCTTTTTTAAAACCCTAGGAGTGTATTTATAACATCCCAAAAATGTGCACCAGCTTTGGACAAAAATACCCCCGCGTGCATCACATGCGAACTGCAGATGGTGTTCAGGTTCAACCTGCGAACCACAGGTTGCGCTAAATTCTCGCAGGTGTTGCATTCTTCACTAAAAGAGTGATAACATATGTGGCACAAGATGTATCTCGCAGGTGGCACCTGCGTCTCGCAGGTTATGCTCGTAGGTGTTGCTTCCAATTCCCAATTTACCCAAAATGACTGTCACCTTCTGCATCCAATCTACGTCTCGCATGTATGACTTGCGAAGCGCAGGTCATACTTTTCTTCATCCTTGGCCTGTTTTGCTCCAGTTTGCTCCGTTATACTCTCCGAATATCTAATCCTACAAAACGAAAAAAAAACAAGAGAAGTAACACCAAAAGTACTTGAAGAGTCACAAAAGTATAAAGAATTAGCATCGAATGTGCCGTAATTTCACAGCATATCAATTGCCGAACTAATTTTTCAACAACTTAATATAAAAAAAAAAGCAAAAATAAATAAATAATAATTATAAGTAATTACAAATGTAACTTTTAATCTTAGTTTTGAACCCCGGGCCAAATGCCACTAGTTCTATTTATATATTTGAAAAGCTGGTCACCCTACTTCGTTGTCTTGACCAGGGTCGTTTCAACAATATTAGTGGCCTAAAGTTAAACTTTAGAAAGAGGCCCTAAAAAAAAAGGAAAAATTGTCATATATATGTTTATTTAAAGTCTACTTTTCTAGCTTTTAGATGCGAAGTCATTAAGTACTATTATCGATTTTTTCTAGCCAATCCTTTTCAATTTAATATAGCTAATTCATTCAATCTCTCTTAAGACATTGTTGATCTTAGATAAGATTTTATCAATTTTAATTTTAGAAAGCTTTGTTCGGCCGAGACAATGGTTATATATATAAAATACATCTTTAAAAAAAATGGGGCCCCAAAAAAGTTGAGGCCCCAAGAGATTGTTTTATTGGCCTTATGATCGAGCCACCCCTGGTCTTGACAAAAATATTGACACCTGTAAAATTTTGAAATGAAAATCCAATGTTAATATCCGTAAGTTAGGGATACCAATTAATATTATTAACTCTATTAGGCTCACAATAACTTCAAAGAAGATAAGGATCTGACTACTATCAACTATTATTAAATCAAGGGCAAAGGTGTAAATATATCCCTCAACGTTGCGATTTACAGCAGATATACCTCCATTAAAAAATGGTGTATATATACTCTTGTCGTTTCAAAATGGTGCAAATGTACCCCTGCCCTAACACAAATAGTGCAAATATACCCTTTTCGCTAACGAGATTTTTTTTTAAAAGTCTTTTAGTTTATTTTTTAATTAAAAAAAATCTCATGTGGCTTTAAAAAAAGTCTACCCATTTTTTTTAGTAGACATATTTTTCAAACGCCACATGGTAAAAATATTTCTGGTGGGTCAGGCCTGGTTCATTTAAGAAAAATATCTTCGTGGCTTTAAAAAAATTTTTTTACCCATTTTTTTAAACGAACCAGACTCGACCCACCAATTAAAAAAATAATCATGTGGCCTTAGAAAAACATGTCTGCTAAAAAAAAAAAAAATGGGTAGACTTTTTTTAATTAAAATATAAATTAAATGATTTTAAAAAAAAATCCGTCAGCAAAAAGGGTATATTTGCACCATTTTGTAACGATAGAGGTATAGTTTGCACCATTTTGTAACGGCAGGGGTATATATACACCACTTTTATAACAGGGGGTATATCTGCTCTAAATCGCAAAGTTGAGGGGTATATTTGCACATTTCCCTTAAATAAATAACTAATCCTACTGAGGTATCAATTTCTTGTTGCCTTAGGTGACTTCTACTGTAATTGCAAACAATGTGAAAATTAACAGAGACATAGTACTTGCAATTAGGTAGAAGATATAACAAAAAGTAGATCGAAAGTTACATGATATCTGTTAAGGAAAACAAGTAAATCAAACACTTCAGACATGATGTTGGAAAGCAAACAAGAAAGACTCAAAATGTGAAAATTTTCTGGATAATTTCATTAATGTCTGTACATGTATTTATAGTAGACTAAGTAGAGAAACGAATAATAAACCTATACACTTTCTTTAATTTTATTGGTTCTTATACACTTGCTTTAATTCTATTGGTTCCTATTCTAACAAACTTATACTATCTACAACTGTACTATTCTTATCCAATATCAGAATTATTCCTAGACATTCCCATGATGTGTATATTCTTGTGTATATCTGTATATTCAAGCTGTGGAAGGACTGGGCCCTGTGAGCATGTGAAATAACTTGGGCCCAGATTCACCTTGATTAGAATTTTCGTCTAGCCCATCATTATTTTCCTTTGCATTGTGACGTCGTTTTGTGCGTGTTGTTTGGTACCAAAATCCCTAAATTAACAATGAACTTCACAATTCAAATTTAGAGATTTCCCTCTTCCTTTCATCTCCAAATTCAATTGAGAGTTCGCATCGTTAGGAATTGGAGATGTTATTCTTATCTTCAACACCCCCCCACCCCCAAATCAAGTTGGAGGGGAGTGAACGAAGCCCCAACCTGCCCAGCAAAGACTGATGAGAAGCTCCGGCCAACAGTTTTGTAAAGATATCGGCGGGCTGAGCAGATGCCGGCATAAACAAAAGATAAATCAACCCGACAAGGTATTGTTGACGCACAAAATGGCAATCCAGTTCCACGTGCTTAGTACGTTCGTGGAAAACTGGATTGTGTGCGATTTGGATAGCAGCTTGACTGTCTGAAATCACCGGAATAGGAAGACTTGGAGAACAACCAAAATCAATCAAAAGACGATCTTATAAGGTAATCCCTGCTA
Source organism: Lycium barbarum (assembly GCF_019175385.1). Classification (NCBI taxonomy): domain Eukaryota; kingdom Viridiplantae; phylum Streptophyta; class Magnoliopsida; order Solanales; family Solanaceae; genus Lycium; species Lycium barbarum. The sequence continues at coordinate 36,246,996 of NC_083347.1, forward strand.
CTACTCTCCTCATGGATCGATACTCAACCTCTGCTGAGGATAATGATGTAGAAACCTGTTTCTTAGATTTCCATGAAAGAAAAGTGATTAAAAAACCCACTAATAGATCGTCTTGAGTCAATACAAACACCCCAATCTGCGTCGCAGAAAGATTGTATAGAAAATAATGGGTTTAGAAGATAGGAATTGTCCTTGTCTTGGATCATTTCTCAAATATCTAACTACCCTTAGAGCTGCTGTAAAATGTGGCATACGAGGCTCTTACATGTATTGACTGAGATGCTGAACTGCATAGGACAAATCTGTCCTAGCATGTGTTAGGTAATTTGACTTGCCAATCAACCTTCTATAAACAGCAAAATGATTAATGAAATCTCCTGAATCAGATGAGAGTTTTTGAGAAGGATCCAAAGGGGATGAAACTAAAGGCAAATGTGAAACATCAAATTCAGAAAGTAATTCCAAACTGAATTTCCTTTGTGTTAGGATAATTCCATGACTTTCTCTAATTATTTCAATCCTAAGAAAATAATGTAAATGACCAAGATCCTTTACCTTGAATTCTAAATCAAGAAAATGCTTTAGGTCTTGCATTCCTAAGACATCATTACCTTTTAAAATAATGTCACCCACATATATAGCTACAATAGCAGTAAGATCTACAATAGCAATAAGATCACCTGACTTCTTAATGAAAATTGAATAATCATTGAAAGAGTCCACATACCCCTGATAAACCAAAGCTGCACCAAGTTTAGCATACTATTGCCTTGAGGCTTTCCTCAACCTATATAGAGATTTTTGCAACTTGAAAACAAGATTAGGACTAGGAGGAACCATGCCTGCTGGAGATCTCATGTAAACTTCTTCATTGAGATCTCCATGCAAAACGGCATTGTTTACATCCAATTGAAAAATCTCCCATCGCTTCTTAACTGCAATGGTGAAAATGGCCCTGATAGTTATCATTTTTACCACAGATAAGAAGGTTTTTGTGAAATCAATACCTTCTATCTGAACATCTCCTCTAACAACCAATATAGCTTTGAGTCTCTCTATGCTTCCATCTGATTTATGCTTCACCTTGTAAACCTATTTACAAGGTAAAACTCTTTGACCATTAGGCAATTCCACAACTTCTCAAGTTTTATTCATTTCCAAAGGTTCAATTACATTTGTCATAGCGTGCTGCCATCCTGAATGTAATGAAGCTTGAACAAAATTAGTAGTCTCTGCTATGTGAGAAAGAGAGTTAAAAACCAACTGATTATCAGAAGAAAGACCAGCAAAAGGATAGACAATAGGTGACACAGGACAAGAGAAAAGGGATGTAAGATTAGTCAAATAAACACTCCCACAAATGTAATCAGATAGATATGCAGGTTTTTTGTGTGTTCTAGTAGATTGTCTAGGTATAATAGTAGGAATAAGATCATGTGCTGGGTCATTTTGATCTAGTGGACGTTGTTGATTGGGTTCATCTGGTAGTCAAGTATCAGATGATATTGGTTGTGGCATTTCATTAGGTGACATAAGTAGTGGTGTTTGAGGTATTGATGGTGAAATTGAAGGAAATGATGTTGGTGTTAATGTTATGTTATTTTCTAACACAGGTTCTGACATAGATTTTGTAAGAAAGGTAGTATTGGGTGAAGAAGGAAAAAGTCTCATAGGAGAAGAAACTGATGATGGATTGAAAGGATAAGTTTCGTCATGAAAGACCACATCTCTTGAAACAGAAATCTTTCTAGTTTTAAGATCAAGACTTTATATCTTTTTTGGCCAAATGGGTAACCTATAAATACACAAGCATTGGCTCTAGGAGTAAATTTTGACTTATTTCGTGCTAGAGTGGAAACAAAACTGAGGCAACCAAAACACTTAAATATTGATAATCAGGAGGATGTTGGAAAATGATTTCATAGGGTGTTTTTCCATTTAAAACTCTAAAGGGATATATGTTGATAACAAAAGTAGCAGTTAGAAGACACTCTCCCCAGTAGACTATAGGTAAGTTTGATTGAAAAAGTAAAGCCCTGGAAGTGTCTATGCTTTCTCTCCACAACCCCATTTTGTTATGGAGTCGCTACACAAGAATTTTGGTGTAAAATCCTTTCCCAACTCTAGAGCATTATCAGACCTTGTTTGTTTAACTTTCTTGTTGAACTGTCTTTCCACCATGCTTAAGAATTGTTTTAGCATAGCAAATGCATTTCCTTTAGAGTTTAGAAGATAAGTCCAAGTAGCTCTACTAAAATCATCTACAATGGTAAAAACATACTTATATCCATTGTATGTTGCTTTATTATAGGGCCCCCAAGTGTCAATGTGAGTGAGATCAAAAACTTCTTTGGTTTTTATGCTACTTAGAGGAAAAGGCAGTCTGGATTGTCTTGCCAATGGACAAATATCACACTTACAATCAGAAATAAACTTAAAAGGAGAGGAACTGAGATAGTTCATTGTTGAAAAAGGCATATGCCCAAACCTTACATGCCACAGTTTTACATTAGAGCTTTCTTTAATTGAAACTAAAACAGGTGCAGAAATACAACTAGAAAAAGTAGAAACTGAACTAGGAAAACAATAAGGTGAAAATAAGACTTCATCTTTCTTGAGTAAACTCTTAGGCTTGGAACTGAGAGAAAACAACTGATAAAGACCATGGCTAGCTTGACCAAGTACCAGAGGCCTCTTCACTGAAGGGGCCTACAAAACACATTGAGTAGAGGAAAAAGTGATTAAACACTACAGCTGAGTACACATCTTATGAATAGACAAGAGATTAAGCTTGGAAGAAGGAACATAGAGTACATTGTGAATGATTAGTTCAGCAAATAAAGTAACACTGCCTGCATGAGTAGCTTTAACTTTTAAACCATTAGGAAGATTTACATTGAAAGGATATGACAAATCTATAAGATTAATGAGAATCCTAGAATCAAAACGCATATGTTGAGTTGCCCCTGAATCTAGAATCCAAGGACTAGAATTGATAGAAATCAAACAAAAGATAGATTTCTTCATCACATTACCTGCAAGAGCAGCATTAGCAATAACATATGAGACTGAGGGTGATTGTTGATTTACTTTAGTTTGATTCAGCAGCTGGACTAGCTGAGTAAATTGTTCTGCACTTAGCTGATTCAGGTTTTCACTAGTGATGTAGTTTGAGTATCCAGATTCAGTAGTAGGCTTAGCAAAATCACTTTTCACGTCCCTCTGAAAACCTCTTGCTTTGTTAAAATCATAAGGAAAACAAATCACCCTATAACACTTATCAACTATATGTCCCAGAACACATCCCATTATTTTTCTTTCCTTTGAAATCAGGTTCCTAGTTCCTGAATACTATCCACCTGGGTTATTGCTACCATTAGTCAAGAGAGAAGAGGAGTCGAGTCATTAAAGAAATTAGAGCAAAGAGATATATCCCTTTGTTTTTCATCTTGTATTAGTAAAGCATAAGCCTGGCTAACCGTTGGAAGGGGACTCATCATTATGATGTTACTCTTAATAGCAGCAATGGTGTCATTTAGACCCATAAGAAATTGAATTAGTCTCTCATCTTGCAGGGATTTTAGCACCTTATCCTTTCCTCCACATTAATACACATAAGCAATTTGTTTTAGTGTATAAGGTGTCTAATTCATCCCATAAAGCTTTGATTTTAGTATAATAAGTGGAAACATTGTTAAAACCCTGAACTAAGTCACTCATTTCTTTTTGTAGGTGGTAAATCTTGCCACCATTAACTTGTCCAAATCTAGCTTCACGATCATTCCAAAGTTCCTCAGCTGTCTTTGAATAAAGAACACTGTATGAGATTTCTCTGGACAAGGAATTCAGCCACCAAGGTGTCACCATATCATTGCACCTGTTCTAGAGTTTGTATTCAGTACTGTTGAGGGAAGGTGATTTATTGCTACTATCAATGAAGCCAAGTTTATTCTTAGCCGATAGAGCAATAAGAACAGTCTTTTTCCACCCACCATACCCTTTCCCTTCAAAGATAGAGTTCACCAAGGACATCCTTGGTGAGTCTGAAGGGTGAAGAAAGTATGGACTGCTACTGTCTATAGTGTTAGACACAACAACAGTAGGGGGGTGATAAGAGCAGTTTCATATGATTCAACCATTTTGAAGAAGAAAAGCAAAACTGAGGAGCAAAGAAGAAGAAAACTAGTAAAAGAAATTCCAGAAAAAAATAAGTGCAGATTTGCAAAGTAATTTTGCTCTGATACCATGTTGGAAAGCAAAAGAGAAAGACTCAAAATGTGAAAAATTTCCTGATGATTTCATTAATGTTTGTACATGTATTTATAGTAGACTATGTAGAGAAAAGAATAATAAACCTATACACTTGCTTTAATTCTATTGGTTCCTATACACTTGCTTTAATTAATAATTGGTTCCTATTCTAACAAATTTGTACTATCTAAAGTTGTACTGTTCTTATCCAATATCAGAATTATTCCAAGACATTCCCATGATGTGTGTATTCTCATGTATATCTGTATATTTAAGCTGTGGAAGGACTGGACCCTGTGAGCATGTGAAATAACTTGGGCCTAGATTCACCTTTGATCAGAATTTTTGTCTGGCCCATTATTTATTTTCTTTTACATTGTGATGTCGTTTTGTGCTTGTTGTTTGGGACCAAAATCCCTAAATTGACAATCAACTACATTGTGATGTCGTTTTGTGCTTGTTGTTTGGGACCAAAATCCCTAAATTGACAATCAACTTCATAATTCAAATTTAGGGATTTCCCTCTTCTTTTCTTCTCCAAATTCAATTGAGAGCTTCTTTCATTAAGAATTGGAGATGAGTTACTCTTATCTTCAACACATGATGCACATATCCAAAAAAGTGAAGCAAGATTTTTGAGTAGCTCTCATTATAGCCAAGTTGGATTGCATTTCATGTTAGCACGTGACAGTAGAGGTCCAAGCTTAGTAGTGCTCAACTAGTATTTGTTTCTGCTGACAACTCTATGTTTCATCTAAATCTATGCATAATGTTCCATTCCATTTAGAGGTCTACTAATACAATTATGTGTTGGCATTAGTAATAAAGTTGGCTAGCAAATATTTTGACACGTCTATGAAGTACAAACTGGCTAGCAAGTATTTTGACACGTATAAACTACAAAACTAAGAGATAGTATTATGTGTCTTAAATAAAGGGGACCAAATACTAAAATACCCTCGAGATGAATTTGAATGACGTATAGCACACATGTCGATCCCAATGTCATCTCAATCTTCTATTATAGTATATATATATATATATATATATATATATATATATATATGCAGGCTCATACGAAGGACAGGTCAAGTGGCTTACGAGCTAAAATTTCCACCAGAGTTGGTCCCCGTACACTTAGTGTCATGTTATAACATTCATTTTTCCAGTATACAGATCTCATGTCACGACATTCATGTTTTCAGTATTCAGATCTCATGTCACGACATTCACGTTTCTAGTATTCGAATTTCATGTTGTAACATGCATGTTTCCAGTACTCAAATATTCACGTTAGTTCAGCACTCAGATATTCAGGTCATCTTTGTATTCTGACTTTAAGCTATTATCACCATGTCCATGTACTCAGTCAGTTCAATGCTCATTCAGCTCAGTATCTATTCAGTTCAACATTCATTCATCTCGGTATTTTTTTAGTTCAATAGTCATGTATTCATGACAGTTCAGTGACCACGTGTTTCCATCAGTCGTGTTTATGCTTCAGTTACCCTGTTATGCATGTTGCGCCTATTATGATGCCTTGTGAGGCTTGTGTTGATACTCTGGTTAGTTGATAGGTTTTTGGGAAATTTTGAGGTATCTTATTAACATAGCAAACTCTGCCGAAATTTTTGTAAAGTTCCAGAGTTAGCCATAGTTATAACCGGACAATCATTCGAGGACGAATGATCACAAGGGGGAGATAATGTAACACTCCGTAAATTCGAGTTAGGTGTAACATGTTATACGAGTTTTAATGTAGAATTTTATCCATATTAAGTCCCGTGGAATGAGTTTGGGAAGAAATAGTTGTCTTGGAATCAAGACGGATAGCGAGGTGCATAAGATTCGATAGAATCGGTTAAGTTTTCGATAGGTCTGTTTCCAGCCAGATTTCTTGCAAATCCATTAGGAATTTGAGAAAACATAATACATGAAAATTGGAGCCCTTTGAATACCTTTCCAACACTATATGGGGTAGCTCAAACAGAGCTCTATGCGAGGATATGGGTAAAGTAAAAACAAAAAGTGAAATTTTGACTATGTGTGAAATGGACGTAGGAGCTCGATGAACTCTCAACTCATAGCACAACATAGTCATGCCATAGGTTAGATCAGCGAGCTAGGGTGTCCAAAATGCCCTATCCTACGAATTTAACACTTAACTCAAAAATTCATTTGTCTGACATTCTAACTACGTAGAAAACATCTCAAGGACGATTTTCTCTCCTCTCAAACCCCCCACATCAAGGTAAGAACATATCTATGATTCTTAATTAATATAGCACTAAAGACATGATTATTAACATGATTCATAAACAAAAACATAGGATTTCCAAGGTAATCCTTCTCAAGTGATTCAAGCTAGGGTTTTGGGTGTTTTTCGTCAGAAAAGTAAACTAGTTCGTTGGACTTGGAGTGTTCACAAGTATGTAAGGCTAACTCTCTACGTGCGGGAATGTTATTGATCTTCCTCATACTATATTCTTTTACGATTACTACTGATTGCTTTAGAAATATAGTTAAGCCTTGGTTTCATGAAAAGCTTTAGAACTACTATTCTCTAAACGATATATTTTCGTAATTCGTTCATGATTGTCATTACGAATGTCTTGAACTCAGTGCGTAATTAGTATAGACTTGTGTTTGATATCCCATGAGTCTCGGTTTCAGTAAGCTTATGAACAATAATGCTTTAAACTCCATAATCAGTTCATGAATAAATGTCTCAGCATAGTAATGTTCAGTATGCCAGTGTTATGAATTACAGTATCATTCTCAGTTCCATAATATAAATTGTTGAATGTTGAACACCTGCATTTAGGCCCGAGTGCCGCAGCTTTATGTATATGTATACTTGGCCGAGGCCATAGCTGGATGCACTTACTTGGCTGAGGCCACCGATTTGTGCACTTATTCTTGACCGAGGCCATAGAATATAAACTCAGTTTAAAATAGGTGATTTCATATTTAGAATAGGGAGTACCTATTAATATACTTTTCTTGTTCAATTCAGCTATCAGTATGTTTCAGTTTTTGTATTCAGTTATGACTTATGTTTATGATTTGGGTTGCCCATTCCCCTGCGCACCCCACTACTATTTATTCATTCAGTTGGTTTTACATAAAGTACAATTCAAATATACTTACGTCCCTTTTGTCTGAGGCCTGCATTTCACGATGCAGGTATTGATTTACAGGACGACAGGACCGCACGTTAGGATTCACGCGTATCAGCTATTTGGTGAGCCCCGCTTCCTTCGGGGCATTGTCTTTATTTTCAGTAGTTTTGTTAGTTTAGATAGTTAGATATGTTGGGGGCCTTATCCAAGTAACAGTTCAGTGTTACAGACTCATGTAGAGGTTTCATAGACTAGTCAGTCATGTCATGCTGGGTATTCAGTTATGTTCGGTCATGCGGGCTACACTATCATGTTTTAAGACTATTTCCGCACTTATGCTTTAAAATAATATTTTCAGTAATAGTAAGCTGTCAAATATTTTATTCAGACTATTCATGTCTTAATTTATATTTCACATCACTATATGTTCCATGTTTATTCAGCCAGCCATGCGGTTCACCCGATCACATGCAATTAGGTACCGAGTGCTGTGTTACGCTCATGTCATGGTTCGAGGCGTGACAATGTCTTTCTTAAAAATAAATGTGATTAAGGGATGGTTCTTGACACCTAATGTTTGACCTCCCGTAATTTATTTTAATTACGCAGAGTCCTTGAAAAAATAATTAAAATGAGCTATGTACCTTAAAGGGTTTGAATAATTTTTATAAATTGTGCAGATCAATATTTTACTCCTTTAAATTGGTGAAAGGTTTTTTTATGACATCACAAATTTATTTAGAAATTAATTGGTACTTTTATGACATTTATGAGGTGTTTGTCAGATTTAATCAAAGAAAAAGGGCATTTTGTTTTAAAATAATAATCATTTACTTGATTGTTCAAATTCTCAAAAAAATCAAAATTAGTAAATACTTATTTCCCTTTAATTCAAGGAGTTTGAGTAATTTAAATAAATTAACCATTTCAACCCTTACTCATTAATTTTGCATAATTGTGTAATTTGTCAAAACTATTTGTAATTATCTGTAAATGTTTTAATTAGTCAATTAAGTGGTCCTTATTGCAAATTTTAAATTATTTAATTGTTTATATTATTTTACTATGGTCACAATTAATTTAACCAATTCATGATTTAAGGAAATTGGGGCCATTATTTTGTTTTTTGTAAAATTAGCCTCTTAATGGCCTTAATTGAAAAAAACCAAATTCATTGGCTTAAATTAATTAAGGTCATTAATGCAATTTAATTTTTAAATCTGCTAATTATATGGCCATAATTGAAATAGTCAATTGGATTAAAATCAATTAAGGCCATATTTGCAATTTTAAGCCCATTTACACAGTTGGCCATTTTTAAATCGTTTTAATAGGATAATTATGTCCTAGTTTTTTCTATAATTAAAATATTGTTACCAATAATCATCTTGATTAACAAATTATCTATTTCTCTCTCTCTCTCTCTCTCTCTCTCTCTCTCTCTCTCTCTCTATATATATATATATATATATATATATATGTACTAGGCATACAAATATATGTATATACTAGACATACATATACATGTATACACTAAAAAGGATCATATCTATTTTATTTAAAATCGGACCAGGCCCGGTCCACCTTATGGACCAGACCCAACCTAAATCGCGTGATTAAGGAAGGGAGTAATAATCCATCATTTCGTTTAACAAACACAGCCTTACTTCCTCTCTCTCCTCCCTTTCCCCTTTTCTCTAAAGCCCTAAGGCACCCTTTTGTTTTTCCCTCTCTCATGCCAGATATGGCTAAAATCCAGACTCCTCAGACTATTGACAGTCTTTGCATGATCAAAAGGGTGAAACCGTTAATGTTCAACCTGATTTCGCTCAAAACTCGTTCCAAACACGGTAATAGATCCCTCCTTTTGCTTTTTTTTTTTCCAGATTTCTAGTCAAACCTGCGATTTTCTGTTGCTTTAAGGTTGTATTGTTATATTGTTTTTGCGATTTCCTATTGGCCCTTAAATATTGGCTCAGAGCGACCCAAGATGGGTCAGATCTGACCACATACGTTGGTTGCCTTTAGATCTGGATCGTTAATTCCATATGTTGAATGTTTGGTTCTGAAAATAACGTTTGTACCACATCGGTAATGTTAGTCTTTGGATAAATTTTGGGGTTCTATAAATAGAACCCTACCCTCACAAAAAAAAAAGGGAAAAAGAAGAGACAAAAAGTTTGGGTAAATTCAAGAAGCTAGAAAATTCGACTTTTTAAAAGCTTCTTAGTAAAATTTTAAGACTTTGACTTTAAGAGTTGGAGTTTTTTCTCAGGTCTAAAATTATTTTCTTGCTTGTTCTCTATTTCGTGTGGTTGAGTTTCGAGATTGGAAGCATAAGGCTCCATGATCCATTCTTTTCTTGGCTGCGCATATAAAAGGTAATTTCTAATTCATTTTGTTTTCTTTATTTAGATTTTGCCTAGTCTAAGGGTATTGTATTAGTTAATCTGCTTGGATCCTAATGTTTGCTATTGGTGGTTCATGTTATTAAGAGTTGTCCCATCTAGTTGTGTGATTCACTTGAGGAAAATGGTGTAGCCAGTTTGAATACCATGTTGAAACATATCTAATATAGGCTGATTTGTCTTCATAGTGGTTTGTTTACTTATGTGACTTCAATTCTTCTATTTTAGCTATGAAATAGTGTGGTTAATGTATCTTGAACATGTTTTTTTTCCATCTTGAATGACCTCACTCACACAGAATAAGATAAAGTCAGGACTAGTTAATAGTTTTTTTTATCAACTAATATACAAAATTGGAAATGGAATCTGGTTCAGTTTGGCTTTTAGGTTGGCAAACTAGTATTTGAAACATCTATGATCATGGTTTCACCTAGTCTAAGCCAGAATGTGTGCCAAACTGCTTACTTTTTTAGCCAAATCCCAAAACTAATGTGAGTAACTTGAATATTATTTTTTTTTTCTTTGGTTTAATTAAGTGCTTGAATCTCTTGTATGAACTTGTGTGACTTGAACATATGCTGCTTACAAACTTTATCTTGGTGTAACTCATACCACAAGTCTTACATCTTGAAACTAGTCCATCTCTAAATACTAAGAGGTTTGGTGAAACTGGAAAAGAAAAAGGGTAAAACTTTAGGACCAGGTCATACTTGAAGTTAATTAGGATACATTTGATTAGTTTTGTCAGCTAGCAAGGTGGTTGCTAGTCCTTAACCTGAATAGTGACTGCTTTGGGAGTGAAAGATGTAAAAAAATAAAAAAATATGGGAGAACATAGTTGTCAAGAATCTAAAAACTTGTTTTGTTACCTTTGATCTCTTGTCTTTTTTATCTTCTTCCCCCCAGCCCCATTATGTGTCTTATCTAATTGGTGAAGCAACCTGTGCTATGAAAGTAAGTTGGTGTGCTATAAACTCTTGCATCTGCATTGATATTTCTTCATGAACTGGCCCTGGTTTAATAGGTGACCTTAAGTGTCCAATTTAATAAATTTAAAGTAGTAGGAGAATGGTGAAATGAAGTAGGTTTGGTCATGTTTTGTTAAGTCCTGAATAGCTTAGGGATTGGGGTTTGCCTTTAAAACATGAGACCTGTTTTTTCCTTGTACATGGATGAGGAACATGGTCTGATAATAACTGTTGATCACACTGATTGGTTAGGCCTAAAAATGAAGATAAATATATAGGATCTTGTAAGTCCTGTTAGAGTAAAAAGAGGAGGGTAAAAGGGGACTACTGTTGAAACTTTGAGGAAATCAGCTTTATAATCTAAGCTGTCCAACCCTCCCCCCCACCCCACCCCCTTTAGTATTTGCTCAAGGATAAGAGAAGAGGACCATAAGTGTGGATATGTAAGTTAAAACCACTTGACAAATGGGGAAGTCTTTTTAAAGACATCTTAGGAGAAGATTGAGAAAGGGTCAGGAATCACTTGATCCACAGTACCTTTCTTCCCAAATAAGAGATTGTCATGGCATATCCGACAAGTCTATGGGGTGAAACTTGCTATATCTGCACACTTGGTGGCCTTTTTTCCATTTTTGTTGAGTTAGATGGATCCTAAAAGAATGAACTTTCTTTGCACTAATGGTTGTTCACTTAGATCATTAAACCCGGTCTTAATGTATGATGTTTAGACTCAAATAAACTTGTTGATCTACTCAAGTATGCTTTAGGGGTTAGTTGACTAGACTAGATTGTACACAATAGTTTGAGGATTGCAAGCATTGCTTAAAATTGAAAAGAGGAAAAGACTTCAAGTAGGTATACTGATTGCTGAAAAATAAGTCAAAAAATGTTTTTTATTTGAACAATACTATAAGGTTTAAAGACCCTTTAATATATAGTTAGACTTGGTTCAGAGTTGAAACCTACATGGGGGTTCTGTGTACATTGGTTTGGTTTCATTTGTGTTTGGAAAAATGGTTTGTTTTCTTTTCTAAAAAGCACTAGAATATTAAAAAGGGAAAAGAAGAGTGGCTTATATTAATATATAGGTTGGAAGCATAATGACATAGGAATACACTTAACTCTTTCTTTATGGTACTCCAAATAATGTATCATGTCTTAAACTTATGGGATGTGTCCTTGAGCTTGTTAGTCTAAACCTAGTTAGAGGATAACAAATGAAGTTGGCCCTATTTGAATAAGTGTACTGCCCCTTAGTGCAACATTAAACACCAGCCAAGGGTATAATAACAACAAGTGAACTTTGAAATGATCCCAGGTGAATTATGAATACTGTTCAGCTAAAAAACGAGAAAGTTAAGAGCAGGCCACTAATTGTGAATATGTTTAAATCATGTGCATCTTCTTATGGGATTAACCTGTTTCTTTCTATAATGGAATAGGGTTAAGGGAGAAGGTCTATAAAGGATTTCCAAACTCTGAACTTTAAAAATATTGAATCTTCTGTGCATCCTTGGGACTCTTGGTCTTTCTATTTGATTAAAGTGTGTGTGAAAATGCAGTTGCTATACTTAAAACTGCATACTTTAGATAGAATCACTAGGACTTAAATCTCTTGGCATTGCTTATAACTGACCTTGCCTGAATTTTAGTTTTTTTGTCTTGAACTTTAACTAAATGTTCTTGAGGGAAATGTAGCATCCCACTTGTGCTTATTAAAGCTAGCAAATTCATGACCCTTACTATATTTCCTTGGCATAATCAGATATGTCTGTGCTCTGTTTCTGTTGATGTCCTAGTGATTAGAGATTAGTTGCTTGCCTTGTGTATTGTATACTGATAAATGATTGTTTCAATAAGAGGACTTTGATTCACGTACTTGAGTTTGTCCATATCATGTCTATTAGGATTACAGACTTGTTCTCCTCTTCATTTCCTGCATCATATGTGAGAATCATCCAGACTTATAATATGATCGATAAAGGTTGTATGGATACTTTCTTTGGTTGAAGGCTTCATAATATGCCTTCTGTGAATGCCAAATTAGCTCCTCATCTCTGTTGTATTGTACCAATATTGAGGCTTGTTTACCCTATGCCTATATGTCTTTACTTGCTTTACCATGCCTACTTGATTCAATACTTCTTTGGACCATGCCATCTCTATATGACTGTTTATGTTGTGATTGTTTGATTCAGTCTAGTTCTGGCCACATTATGTCCATGTATGTTACTTCCCCCTTTTTATAAGTCATATTTAGTTGCCTTGGCCTTGATTTATTTGAATAGTGTATCTGAGACTATCCATCTCTTCTCTTCATATTCTTCACCTATTCTTACTAATTTATGGTTATTCTACAACTGTGTATATTAGACCTGTCCTATTTATTCCAAGCCTATATGTGGATATGTAAATTTGTGTCCTCCATGGCTGTGTTGGTTAGGAGAGGCAGTTTAGGAGGGGTCTTGGTCTGAACCTTCCCCTAGTGACCAGCCATGCCGGAGGTTCATGAAACCTTTTGGAACTTGTGCAGCATCAGAAATAAGGATGGTGATGGCTTTTCCTCCTCACCACCCAAGTCTTTTCAGATGAGTTTAAGGACATGGAAGTACAAATGCATACTACATGAACTTGTGAATAAATAGAATATTATGTTTGTCTGTGTGTACATTTATGCATAAGATAGGACTTGTAAGTGAATAGGATACTGTGTATGTATGTGTGTATAGCTATACAAATGATAAGATCAGTAAAATATAAACTAACTGGGGTCTTTGTTTCTTTCCTTCTTCACTGCATGGCCATTTGGGCCGAGGTCCAGCCACCCTATTGGATCATAGGCCCAATAGTGAAATTCCTTTGAAATTGTTGAGTCTTAGAAGAAAAGACAAAGGGAAGCTAATATATATTGAAGGCCCAGTCATGGGTGAAAATGACACGAAGGCCCAGTCATGGGTGAAAATGGTTACTAGGGGTTTGGTACAAACCTAGTCTATCCTTCTTATGTTATTTATGCCATTTCTATTTTCTTAAAAAGTTTTTTCTGTATTGTATTCATACTTGTAAAAACCCACAGTATTATTGGAAAAATTTATGTTTCGAATTAGGCAACTTAGGAAAATGGTGCATATGCCGTTTAGTTGACTCTAGATCCTTAAAACAATTCCTTTTTGAAAACCTGGAAAACACGTATTGATATTTTGAACTTAAATGGGAACAAACCACGTCTTTTTTAATAAGCGCAGGAGCTGCTACAATTGCTTATTTTGGGCTAGAGTCCACATAAGTTTTAAAGAAAAAACAGATGGTCAAAGTATTCTAAGGCCAGTGCCCGTATAGCCTTTCCTTTAAAAAACAAATGTTGAATTATTTTGGGCCAGAGCCCACTTGATCCTTTTTGTATAAATTAACGGTTAAGAAACTTTAGGCCAAGGCCTACATTTTAGAAAATAAATGGATGAAGTATTTGGGCCAGAACCCATGTGATGTAGACGGTTAATAGAACAAATGAACCTCAAAACTGGATTTTCTTAAAATAAATCTGGGCCTTACCCAGAAAAACGGCAAGCTCCTTTCACAAATAAAAATCGTTTTTGCTATAAAAATCAATTCACTTTCAAAGAACAAGTTCAATATGTCTAAAATTATAAAAACACCTTTTGTAAACTAAATGTTCAAAAAATTTATATATCCATAATTAAAATTTTTAGATAAGGATGTTCTAGAAACGTATTAAACGGATTAACCCGGTCCATGTATGAGTCAAACATGAACAAGCCCATTTATCCCAGATTGTAAAATAAATAAACTTTCTATCTTTATAGAAACCACTACTATCTTTATATATAAAAGAAGCTAATTGTATCCGGATATTATAAATCCGAACCTAAATACCCTATATGTAAAGGGAATACATTAAATTCTTTTGAAAATGATATGCAAATGACAAGATTTTTTCCGGAAATAAACACCAAATAAACAGTTCATGCAAATACTCACACATTGGGATTCAAAGGTCAATCGTATATTACGGATCCTTAATAATAGGGTGCCTAACACCTTCTCTAGGGTATCACCAGAACCCTTACGTAGAACTTTGGATTAAGAAGGATTTTTCACGGTGTATGAATAAACACTTCAAAACTGGTTTTCCTAATTTCCTAAAAATTAGGTGGTGACTCTTTTAAAATAAAGTTCGAAAGAGCACCAACAATTTCGAAGCAACTTTCTTGAGCGCTAACACCGCCCGCGAAAATGCGAACCGTCACAGATGGCGACTCCGCTAGGGACTTAAAGGTTCTAACCATAAGGATTCCAATATAATGTGGGAATATTTGCTTTAACTATTTATGTGTTTACTTTCCTGCAATTATCAACCGTCATTGCATGCATATCATAACTCCACCACTCCTGGCATTTATTTTACACATTGTTCCAAAGGCGACTTCGCGGAGCACTCAGTCGTACCTTCATTATAAAACCAAAATATTTCTTTTGGAACCGTTACGAGCCGGAGTTGGTTCGTGATTGTTCAACAACCCTAACGGTTCAGCCCCAGTTGTCCGCTTGAGTTCCCGGTCTTTTGTGAAAAGCCCACTCTAGTAAAACTAGGATAGAGCTAAGTCAAATCCCTACTGAACTAGAGCATTCATACCTAGATGATCTTTGGGTATCTCAGACCTATCTAAAGCTCATTAAGAGAGACCACCCTGTGTTCGGAAGGTCTATGGCCCGAAGAGTACCGCATCTCTTCTATGTTCTATATGAAAGCATGTTTTGTGCCTATGTGATGAACCATTGACCCTGTGGGGATGGGGGAATATTAACTGTGTTTTGTTTTGTAGATGGAAGGCTGAATCTATTTTGACATAGTTATCGAGGCTCTGGATCTATTGAGAGTTTGGTGGGAGCGGTTAGGTAATACTCATCGAAAGACGGTTAGCTGCACTCTGGGTCACCTACCCTCTATCATGACGATGAAGGGTCATTCGGAACTAATAGAAGTACTAACCAGGCATTGGGATGACGAGGAAATATTGTTCCGTTTTGGTGATATTGAGATGACTCCGACCCTGAAGGAGATTAGGGATGCCATAAACTGCAATGGAAACTATCTAAGGAGACGACACAAGCCAAATCACAACCTGTTATTTCCACAGAGGCCCACAGTCGTCCAAATCATGAAGTTTCTTGCATTGACTGAGGCGCCCTGGGCACGAGGACCCACGGTAGCCTTTAGGGATCTGTACTGGAGGTTCGGGGATGTCACCGGGTATACTCTGTATCAGAGGGAGTTCAAGAGTAGAGAGGAATGGGAAGCTGTTAGACCTTTGGCGTTCACTATAGCCATGCTAGGCACTATGGTGTTTCCACAGGACGAATCATTGGCCATAGACACCGGAGTGGTCTACTTGGCCCACGCTATCTTCCATGCTATAACCAAGGATCAGGAAACGAGCTATTTTGACCTGGCACCCATCATCTTGGCAGACATTTTCTGGGCTTTAGACAAATGCCGGAATCGCTTCCAATACTTCCAAGGATGTAGCATGTTACTACAATGGTGGATTATCAAACACATCGACATGGTTAAAGAAGTCCAGTATCTGAGCAACCACAACCTGATAGACCGCCTTACAAATTATTTCCCGAACCTTGATTACATGTCTAAAGGGGCGGGGGCCTGCTTCTTCGAGGAGTTGACTGAAGATAGGGTCCAGTGGATGTTTCCTGACTTAATATCCGAAATTGTAGTGGTTTAGGGTAAGAATTGTCCCTTTGTGCCATTAGCAGGGGTTCGAGGAATCCGTCCTTATTACCCATCTCGAGTTTTAAGGCAATTTGGTAGAAGGCAAGTGATACCTTAGGTAGGGAATCCTGAACAATTCATCATTGAGCACACGGAGCAGCAAATCAAGAACGCCGCAGTGATCCTCAGATAATGGAATGGCCGTGTGAGTTAGGGTTCGGACACTTTAGCTCCAGACAGGTTCGAGGCGTGGTGTGACCCAAGGTATCACGAGTGGTTACAGGGACACTTTGCCTGTGCATCCAGCCCAAGGCCCACACTTCCTCACGATATTCGAGAAGAAGAGCGTTTGAAGGAATGTTTAGAAAGCACAGATAAACACTTGGCCAAGATTTTAGAAGAAACAGACCCGGTGATAATCAGGATGGAGATGTACCAAGCACGACTTCTGATTCAGACCACCCTTTGGAGGGTCAAGAATGTCACGACCCAACTAGGGGCCGCGACGGGTACCCGGGGCTAGCCACCGAGCACCGCTCATTCTATCTCTCATCATGCTCATTTAATGCTCTTTATCAATTTATACTCAAATCGTAGGAAGAATCATCTTTCATTTGAGATCATAAAATACTTTTATATACACAAGCCTTTAGGCTATTAAAATAATATATATATGTATATACAGTAGCAATCTCGTGAGACCATCAAACCCACACTGCGCATCTGCGAGCCTCTACTGGAGTGCTAAATATAAGGACGGGATAAGACCCCGTCATGCCCAAAAATACATATACATAACTATATACGCAAAAGAATAATCAAGCACCTCCGGGACAAAGGAGTGCTTTCAATCAGCTAACAACTACTACGAATCTGGGTCGAGCTCTCCTCCCTATCTACCTGTGGGCATGAACACAGCGTCCAAAGAAAACGGACGTCAGTACGAACATTGTACTGAGTATGAGAGGCATAAACAATGAAATAAAGCAATGATATAAAGGAAGCATCGATATGGAACATCTGTATCTGACTGTCAAGTATAAGGAAAATAATGTATGTTGGCTTACTCATAATTCTCATCATGTCATATATGCATAGATATATAAGCTGCCCGTCCGTATAGGATCGGTGTGATAATCATAACATTAGCCTGCGTCCAGGCCTCCTGCGTCCGAGGTATCATCTCATGCCGCCCACTAGTGGTGTCTGCCCATGCCATTTGGCCATGGTGTATCGTATAGCTGCCCGCCTTGGCGGTGATTGCCCAGCCAAATAGGCGCGGTGTTATATCATCATCATACATGCTCATCATAATATGCTTACCGTAACATACTTATCATAATACATGCGTAAGGCTTAAGAACAATTTTACTTTATCGGGGTGACGTAAGGTCGTGATCCCCCGATTTCATTATGGAGTAATCATTGACATTCTGCCTCACCTTGAAGGAAGTAGCATATAAGGTGAGTGTAAGCAATAGATATCATCATTATCATTATAGGACTCATGACGTATCTCTTATCTTATATAGTTACTCACATACATAGGCTTTTAGCTTTTCCGAAATATAGGGCTTACGAAGAGGAAAGAAAATCATGCTAGAAGATTCATGCCATTAGAAAGAAAGGACTAGCCTCACATACCTTTGACGTTTAACGAAGCTATCACTTGCTTGTTCTCCTTCGATATCACGTTTCTACCTTCAAGAGAGAATTCGCACTAACGTTAGTTAATTCGACTATAAGAACGCGTGAATATTTCTAGGGAAAATTGGGCAGCACTCCCTTTTTTTATACTACTTTTTCCATATTCTATATCAACTCCCAAACGCTCACAACAACATTCACAATATTGCAATCAACAATCATCATTTATATACATTGGCCACAATCCACCACTTCTCTTCAATTTTCTCCACATTTATGGTTATAGCTTACTAT
The DNA here is from genome assembly GCF_019175385.1 of Lycium barbarum. NCBI lineage: Eukaryota > Viridiplantae > Streptophyta > Magnoliopsida > Solanales > Solanaceae > Lycium > Lycium barbarum. The sequence goes on from NC_083347.1 coordinate 36,265,435, forward strand.
CGCGCTTCCTCATATATAGTACTTATTTCATGGCCTAAATATCATTTATAACGTATTCATAATCACAACACACCAACATTCATGATTCAATCCAACTACCATCCAACCATGACACTATTCACTCATTAATGACCCATTTCCTATGTCTTTCTACAATTAAAGTATCTTAACCTTCCAATACCTTAAACAACATGGTTTAGTCATGAAACTTACCTTAGATGATGGTTGAACAAGCTTTGAATGGAATTACTCCTCTAGCACCAAAACCCTACTTCACTTCCTTTGGGTTTTCTTGAGAGAGATGAACTTTAGCTAGGTTTCATACACTTTGTCTCATGGATTTGGTGTTATTGATCATGGATTTCCTTGATTTTCTTGTGGATGAATGTTAGAGAATGTTCTAGAGGTCTCTTGACTTGTGGAGAGTGGGAATGAAATGAAAAGGGTCCCTTATATTAATGCACCAATGCTGGCCGAACCACTTTATACGGACCAACATACGGTCCGTATAATTTTCACTGAACGTATGTTGGGACTATATGTTTTGTTCAGTGAGCCATGTTGTTCTGGACTGGATCTACGGCCTGGACATACGGTTTGTGAATTTTATACGGCCAGTATGTCTGGCCGTATAATGTCCAGTTGTCCGGAACTTGTTTTCGTCGACTCGTTTGATCTCCGATCCTTATGGAACCTTCTTAACACTTGGTCACCACTTCAATACCAATCTAAGGGAAGTTATTACTTGTCTCCAAGACAACATTATGCCCTCCTTGGCTCGTCGTCCATAATTCCTATCCGATACATAACATATCCTATATCTTTTTCGTCAAACTTCTTTCTTTACGTCTATCGTCTTCAAGTATCGATTAAGATCATCAAACACTATCTCTTACCTATCGAATCAGCGTGTATGTCAAGCCTTTCGCTAGCTTATTCACTGTACGCTAACGGGGGAAAATTTCCAAGGTGTAACAAAGAAGGCCAAGACAAGCCAGACCTCGACATCAGCTGCTGGAGGAGAGCCTTGCTGATTTGTTGCTTTATATCAAGCCCCATGTTGGCTTCATCATCTTTTTAATCCCTTCAGGGAGGATATTTTATTACTATTTAGTAAATTATGATGATTTTTCGGGGCAATGGTTCATCTTCACAAATGGCACTTGCATGTTTCAAGCGATTAAGAGAGCCTTAACTCAAAAAGGCCTAAGGAACACGAGTAGTATAAATATCTGCAAATTACATGAATGCTTGCTACGTGCTTCACATGCCTATTTTCTATGCATGTTATCATATAAGCTTGAGTACATTTGATTCGATGATATAAACCTCGTGCCCAAAAGAAAAACCACAAAGCTTAAAACTTACCCAAATCTATCTCCACTAAAGGTTGACTTACAATGGCCAACCAAAGAGAACAAGAGACGCGGACTCTGGGAGAGACATCTGAGATGCTGAGAGACAAGGTACTACAAATGGAGAAGCACCTCCAAGAAATAGGGAGGAAAATCAAGAAAGTAGACAAATTGCTGGAGATAGTCGGCATAAGGCATACCCCAGGAGCAATATTATAGGAATGTCCCGGAAGAAGTAAGGGAATTAGTGATATGACCCTACCTAGCTCAAAGCCATTCACTAGGAGCCAAACGAAGAAGATTTAAGACCTTCAAGCTCTATTCTTGAAGAAGGAAGCATTTAAGGAGCTAGAAGAGAAGATATCAAGAGTCTACAATATTTGGAAGGTGGCTTGGGAAGATGGCACAACATGTGACACAACAGTAGAGTCACAAAGTGCACACTGCGAGCCACAAAGTGCACACTGCGAGCCACATAGTGCGCACTGCGAGCCACAAGTTGAGCATGCAGACTAGCAGCACCAACTCAAAGTGTGTCAGCAAATCTGGGGTTTTGAGGAGCACAACATGCAACGAAACTGTAAGGATGCATGTTGAACATGCGTCTCGCATATGAAGCCACAAAACGTGACATCCAGATCTTTTGGGTCACTTTTACAAACTTGAGAGCCACTTTTGGGCCTCTTATGTAATAATTTACCCTAAGACTATAAATAGGAGACTTGTCTCATTTTCACTTCCTTAGCTTGATTATTGATGAAATTGAGTGTAATAGTTTGTTAAGTAGTTTTAGCTCATATAAAGTGTGTGGCTAAATTAACTAAGTGTGATTTCTTAGTTGTGCCTTAAATTACTTTCCATTGAATTTGCCTAGGATTGCTCATATGTGGATTCAAGTTGAGTCAATTCTTGAAATTCAAATTGCTTAGGTTTTTAGGATTTTGATTCCAATTGAAAGGGGTTGGGTTTCATATACTCAACCTTGTTCATAGAATCCATCATAAGGGTCAAGTATCTATCCATCTACCCTTCTCCAATTTCTATTCTTCATCCATCCTTTATTTTTGTTTTTTATTTTCTTGCTCTTCAATTTTTCTAGAGTTTCCTAGGTTGAATCTTATCATTTGGTATCAGAGCAAGGTAGAGGGATCATTCCATTGATTCTCTGATCCTTGATCTGGAAAAGTAAAAAAAAAATAAAAATCAAAAATCGATTTTGTCGTGTGACTTGAGTGTTTTTGAAGGTAAATTTGAGTTTGTTGTAGTGGAAAACATCTAGAAACGAAATTTGAAGTCATTTGGGTAAGAATTGAAGTTTCCACCATTGGAGGTTCATCAAAGCTTGAAGAACTCAAGTGGGTTTAGTTGATTGTGGTGAAATTAAGCTTTGATTGATATTGGGATTTGGTCTCCAAGTGATAAGGAGCTTAGATTTGAAAATTGGGGCAAAAACGAGTTGAATTGGCACTAGATTGTATTTGGGTGTTCTTGGTGTTCTTAAGAACATTCATATCTTCATATTGGAGAAGAAGACCAAAAAGGAAGGTTGAATCCAAAATTTTCCAAGTGCAAAAATTGAAAAGTGTTTTTCTAGCCCAAAAAGGAAAATACTAGGTTTTAGTGGTCCCAAGTAAAAGGAATATTCAGAAAAAGAAGCATCCAAACAAATCCCAAGAAAAAGTTGAGGTCACAAATATTGTCTCGTAGGCCGCAACTGCGAGACGCACATTGCGTCGCAGGTTGTGTTTGCTGACACGTAGTAGCAACGCAGAATGTGATATAGAAGTTGGAAATTGTGCTGCATCAATTGTAGGCCGCATGTTGCGACGTAGACAGTGTTTGCTGACATGCATTTATAACGCAGATATTGCACAGGCTTAGCAAAATGCGTTTTTCATGTTTTTCAACTCTATTTCTCTTTCGATTCCATTCCTAATTCCTTTCCTTGATTCTTACAACTATTTAACAACTAGTAATCGATCTTATTGGTTGCTAGCTAGTTCTTGAGTCCGAATTCATTTCGTGCCAATTCTTTTTATGTTTTTCCATTTACTTCGTTGAAAACTTCTTTGGCTCTCGTCCGTTTGATTTTTAGTTGTCCTTCTTTCATCTTCACAAGAATCCATTCTTCCACAAGGTATAAGAAATCGGGTGAATTTGATTGGTTACACGATTCAACAACAACTTCGAAAGAGCACGGAGTGTGGTAGGGTTGAGAGTTTATTACGAGTGACGTGAGGCTTTTATTACTAATCTTGTTTGCTAGTTTTGCAGATCATCATATCTAACCAAAGAGATAGAACGCAAGAGGTAGGAGATATTTCATCCATAGCAAGTTCATTGGCTATGATCATGAATCAACTACTGGGCTTGACATCAAGGGTGGATGGTATAGATGCGCAGATAGTGGGTATTGAGAAAATTCAAGTGGATGGTTTGAGTAGAATGGGCACTCCCCATTCTAGGAATGAAGGTGATAGGGATAAAACAAAAGATACCACACAAACCATTACCCCGGGGCAAGCGCATACCTTGTGCAACCCTAACACCACAACCACCTCCACCCAAAGAGCTCCACCACCCCAAACAACCAACCTTCCACCCCAAAATTCCCCATTCCAAAACACTAATCGAAAAACCTATCCCCAAGTTTACCAAAACAACCCGAATGAGGCAATCCCTTAAGTAATCTTACAACAAACACCCCAACTTGCACCCCACCCAAATACAAGATCCCTTTCTTAACCAAAACCAATACCAATAACCCATGAATGAAGAGTAGTATGATGATTATCCACAAGATAGGTGGTGGGATGATAACCGGCAAGGAAGAAGGCGTGAAGGGATGAATAATCGGGGAAGGGGAGGAAGAGGGGGCTTTGAGAGATTTTCGGGCCATGAACCTAGATTCCAAGGTCATGTAGACTTCGGAAGGGCCCAAGGTTATGAAGATCGGGGAAGATGGAAAGATAATGAGCGGATTTGAACACCATCAAGGTGAACCTTCCTACTTTCCAAGGAGGTAGCAATCCCGAAGAGTTCCTTGAATGAAAATTGCAACGTGAGCGCATCTTCCTCACAAACAATGTGTCTGAGGCCTTAAAGACGCAGTATGCCCTCACTCAATTTGAGGGGTACGCTTCTACTTGGTGGGAATCCAAGAATTTATAAAGAGCTCAACAACATATCTATGATCTTCCCACTTGGAACTACTTTATTGAGCTCATGGAGACAAGGTTGCTTCCATCCACATATCACCAAGATACACTAGCAAGGGTCGAAAAGCATGGAAGCATACTTTGATGAGTTTGAGGATTTGCGGATGAAGTCCAAGATAGAAGAGCATAAGGAGTACACTATTATAAGATTTGTAGCTAACTTGAATCGGGACATCTCTAAACCAATCAGGCTCAAGACTTATAATAGTCTTGAAGAGGCATTCCATGACGCATCCAAGGTTGAAGCGGATCTAAAAGAAGAGCGGTCGTACAAGGCCAAAAGCAAATAATCTTCAACTTGGAACAAAGGTAAGAAAAAGTGGAAGACTTCCACTTGGGATAATCCTAAAGGCAACAATCAAACACCTCAAGTCAAATTCGATTACAAAGCCAAAGGTGACTACAAGGCTAACGGAGGTAACAATTCTAACACCAACTATAATCGACCTTCTACCATCCAATGCTTTAAGTGCCAAGGAAGGGGGCATATTGCAAGTGAGTGTCCCAACTGGAGGACTATCACTAATGAACCGATGATGAAAATGAGGGCGGGGTTGGTCATGATGAGGAAGGAGAAAGTAGTGAGTGTGAGGGTGATTCCCGGGGAGAAGAGGGTGATTCCCAGGGAGAAATTGAGATTAGATATGAGGAGGCCTTGAATCATGCTATTATTTCTAGGAGGGCTATGAGAGCTCTATCTAGGATGGAGAGTGACCAAAGGGAGAACTTGTTTCATGCAAGGTGTAAAATTGTGGATAAGGTGTGTTCGTTAATCATTGATGGTGAGAGTTGCACGAATGTCGTTAGCCAATTTTTGTTTGAAAGTATGAAGTTCTCCACCCGCAAGCAGACTAATCCCCATAAACTCCAATGGTTCAATGAATGTGGAGAGATAAGGGTCAACCAGTAAGCCGTTATCAAATTTAGCATTGGAAAATACCAAGATGAGATTTTGTGTGATGTGGTGCCAATGCAAGCTTGCCATCTATTGCTTAGAAGACCTTGGCAATTTGATATTGATGCCCAACATAGTGGGAGAACTAACAAGTACTCATTTGTGGTCAAGGGGAAGAAGTACATTCTTAATCCACTAACCCCTTACCAAGTGAGTGAGGATTATAGTGAGATGAGGGAGCTTCGGATGAAGTATCAAAAAGAAAAAAAGGAGAAGGGTGAGAAGGAGACCTTGTTGGTCAAAGGTGGAGAGGGAACGACTCAAGATGGTTTCAAGAAATATTTATTGGCCAAACCAAGTAAATTCTTAAAAGGGGTTGATAAGAGACGCTTCTTGGTGTGTCTTGTCAGCAAACATCTTCTCCTAAATACTAACCAAGCTTCTAGCACTTTGCTTAGTAGTATATCTTCTCTCTTGCAGGAATATGAAACATTGTTCTCGAAAGAAATGCTCGATAGCTTACCTCCCTTTAGAGGTATTAAGCACCAAATTAATTTTGTACCGGGTTCTCAAATCCCTAACAAGCCGACATATAGGAGCAATCCGGAGGAAACAAAGGAATTGCAAAGACAAGTTGAGAAGCTACTCAAGAATGGTCTAGTCAAGGAGAGCCTTAGTCCTTATGCCGTACCAGTGATTCTTGTCCCAAAGAAATATGCCACTTGGAGGATGTGTATTGATTGTAGAGCTGTCAACAAAATCACGGTAAAGTATCGACATCCTATCCCTAGACTTGATGACATGTCGGATGAGCTTTGTGGCTCAAGTGTGTTTTCTAAAATTGATCTTAGGAGTGGCTATCACCAAATTTGTATGAATCCGGGTGATGAATGGAAAACGGCCTTCAAGACCAAGTTTGGTCTCTATGAGTGGCTTGTTATGCCATTCGGCCTAATCAATGCACCTAGCACTTTCATGCGCTTAATGAACCATGTCTTAAAACCCTTCATCAATAAGTTTGTTGTTGTCTATTTTGATGACATTCTTGTGTATAGCAAATCTATGGAAGAACATGTGAGCCATTTGAGGTAAGTGTTTGATTTTTTGTTGATTGAAAAGTTGTTTGCTAACATCAAGAAGTGTGCTTTTGGGGTTGATAAAGTGGTGTTCTTGGGTTTTGTGATGAGTGTTAATGGTGTTGAGGTTGATGAAGAGAATGTGGAGTCCATTAGAACTTGGACAACTCCCAAAAATGCATCCGATGTAAGGAGTTTCCATGGGTTGGCAAGCTTCTATAGAAAATTTGTGAAGGGCTTTAGTACAATTGCCTCCCCAATGACCGAATTGATCAAAAAGGATGTTCCTTTTGTGTAAGGAGATGAGCAAGAAAAGGCATTCCAAGAATTGAAGTCTATGTTGAGTTCGTCACCTTTGTTGCAATTGCCAAATTTTAAAAAGACGTTTGAAGTAGAGTGTGATGCTTCCGGAGTTAGCATACGTGGTGTCTTGATGCAAGAAGGCAAACCCTTGGTTAATTTACTGAGAAGCTTAAGGGGGCGTCATTGAACTACTCAACATATGAGAAATAGTTGTATGCACTTGTGAGGATATTGACCCATTGGCAACACTACTTGTGGGACAAAGAGTTTGTGATTCGTTCGGATCATGAGTCTTTAAAGCATTTGAAAGTCCAATCCAAACTCAACAAAAGACAAGCCAATTGGGTAGAATTGATTGAACCTTTCCCTTATGTGATCCATTACAAAAAGGGTAAAGAAAATATGGAGGCGGATGCTTTGTCTAGAAGGTATGTCTTGCTCAATACAATGACTTCCAGAATGATGGGTTTTGAAAGCCTTAAGGGATTATATTCTCAAGATCCCGACTTTAAAACAATTTTTGAGGAGTTGACCCAAGGGAGGAAGGTTGATAGGTTCCAACTTGTAAATGGGTTCCTATTCAAGGATGGTAGAGTTTGTGTTCCAATGAACTCATGGAGAGAATTGTTGGTCAAGGAAGCACATAGTGGTGGAATGATGGGCTATTTCAGAGTGGCCAAGGCACTTGACATTTTGAACGAGCAATTATATTGGCCCAAGATACGTATGATGTGGAAAAGCTATGTGGTCAATGTTTGGAATGCAAGCAAGAGAAGTCCAAGACTCGGCCCCAAGGTATGTATACTTCCCTTCCTACTCCTAATGGTCCTTGGATAGACATTTCTATGAATTTTGTGTTGGGTCTTCCAAGAACCAAAAGGGGTCATGATAGCATTTTTGTTGTGGTAGATAGGTTCTCAAAGATGTCCTATTTTATACCATGCCATAAATGTGATGATGCGTCTCATGTAGCATCTTTGTTTGTGAATTATGTGCTTAAATTGCATGGAGTTCCTAGAACTATTGTTAGTGATAGGTATTCTAAATTTCTTAATCATTTTTGGAAGAGTCTTTGGAGTGCACTTGGCACTAAGCTCGTGTTCTCTACTTCTTGGCACCCTCAAACGGATGGGAAAACCGAAGTAGTAAATAGGAATATTGGAAGCATGCTTATGTGTATGATTAGAAGAAAGCCTACTTCTTGGGAGGATAGTTTGCCTTTGATTGAATTTGCTTATAATCGCTCTCTACACACTTCTATTGGCATGACCCCATTTAAAGTTTGCTAAGGTTTTAATCCTTTGATTCCCTTAACCTTAACCCCCTTGTCTAGTGATGTTGTTGTGAGTATAGATGCAAAACAAAGGGCGGCCGAAATGTTGAAAATCCATGCTAAGGTCAAGGAGAACATTGACAAGATCAACACTAAGGTAGCAAAGAGGTAAAACCGTGGGAGGAAGAAAATAGAATTCCAACCCAATGATTGGGTTTGGATCCATTTTCGAAACGAGAGATTTCCTCAATTGAGGAAAGGAAAGTTGAGCCCAAGAGGAGATGGTCCCTTCAAAGTCCTTGAGAAGATCAATGATATTGCCGACAAGATCGACTTACCCAGTGAGAATAATTTTCACAATATTTTCAATGTAAGTGATCTTTCTTCTTGTATTATAAGTGATCCTTTAGATTCGAGGACGAATCTTCTCCAAGAAGGGGAGGATAATATGACCCCACCTAGATCAAGGCCATTCACGAGGAGCCAAGCGAAGGAGCTTCAAGAACTTCAAGAACTTCAAGCTCAATTCATGAAGAGGGAAGCATTTGAGGAGCTAGAAGAGAAGATATCGAGAGTCTACAATATTTGGAAGGTGGCTTGGGAAGATGGAACCACATGTGACGCAACAGTAGAGCCACAAAGTACGCATTGCAAGCCACAAAGTACGCACTGCGAGCCACAAACTGCGAGCCACAAACTGCAAGCCAGATAGTGCGCACTACGAGCCACAAGTTGAGCATGCAGACCAGCAGCACTAACGCAAAGTGTGTCAGCAAATCTGGGGGTTTTGAGGAGCACAACATGCGACGGAACTGTAGGGATGCATGTAAAACATACATCTCGCATATAATCCACAAAACGTGACATCCGGATCTTTTGGGTCACTTTTGCAAACTTGAGAGCCACTTTTGGGCCTCTTGTGTAATAATTTAGCCTAAGACTATAAATAGGAGACTTGTCTCATTTTCACTTCCTTAGCTTGAATATTGATGAACTTGAGTGTAATAGTTTATAAAGTAGTAGATTGTGTGGCTAAATTAACTAAGTGTGATTTCTTAGTTGTGCCTTGAATTACTTTCCATTGAATTTGCCAAGGATTGCTCATTTGTGGATTCAAGTTGAGTCAATTCTTGAAATTCAAATTGCTTAGGTTTTTAGGATTTTGATTCCAATTGAAAGGGGTTGGGTTTCATATACCCAACCTTGTTCATAGAATCCATCCTAAGGGTCAAGTATCTATCCATCTACCCTTCTCCCATTTCTATTCTTTATCCATCCTTTATTTTCGTTTTTGATTTTTTTGTTCTTCAAAACTTTTCTAGAGTTTCCTAGGTTGAATCTTATCAATTAGTGCTGAACTATATACCCTTAGAGAGAAGGCCCGTGACGCCAAGAGAGGGGACTCCGGAAGGAGTGAATGAAAACTAAGGAGCTAAATCAGACCCGTGGGTGATATAATCAGACCCGCAAGAGGAGTCGGAGCCTCAACAGGAAGCCTCCGAACCCACTGAGGAAGGGCAACTAGAAGAGAAAAAAGAAGAGCCCCAGGATATGGAGGAAGGAGAATTAGAGCCCGTTGACATAGAGGCTGAAGGAGAAGAGGGACCTTTCGAGATATTTCCCAAGTTTGCAGAGGAAGGGAATGATGTGAATGACTAATCTGACTACTACGCTCCAACCAACGAAGGATCTGACTTATTTGCACCCTCACCCATGCTGGAACCTGCAACCTCTAATATGGCATTAGAAAATTTTAGAAGGGCAGGCCCTTCCAAACCCTCCTGGTGGGAGATAGCTTTCAAAACTCATTCCTCCCCATTCAGAGTGGCCCTACGGCCTGTCACCTGTAAGGAGGTATACGAAATGATGGTCGCCACAGGAGCATCTTGCACCACTAGGGCTAGGTTGCGGACGCCCGAGTTGGTGTATACATATAAAAAGTGCACGTTTCACCGCAACCAGGCGGTTCATACCCTGAATGAGTGTCTGGAATTAAGGAGAAGAATTTGTAGCTTGATTGACGATAGGATCATTGGGACTTTGTGGGGGCCACACACCCTACTAGTCCATGACCCTATTATCCTTAAAGAAGGTGTCACCGCTAGAACTCAAATTTGGCATTATGATTTCACGATCTTCGAGGAGTCATACGCCCGCATCTTTTTGACTTTGGCTACTCTAAGAAAGATTAAACCCGTGACATAAAAGAGTACCACGCATTCAAGCTCGAACTCGAGTATAAGATCAGTACAGGAGAGATCTTAGTCATCCTCCCACCACAATACTAAGCAAAAAGGAAAATGAGAGAGTGAGTTTGTAAGGGCAGCGACTCGTGAAACTAGATTTTTGGGTAGATATTAGGTGTCCCTATTTTTTGCACATAAAACGTTACCCCCTCCCCCATAAATATTGTAAGGAACCGACGTCCCTATGGTGGGATACGCGGGAAGCCCTAGCCAAGCCTGGTCTGGGGATGTTTTTACCTAGGTTTAGCCTAAAGGATATTTAGAGAGTGTCCTGCTTTTGTAAAATGAACTACTATAGGGCCTGATTTCCCCTGGTGGGATACGTAGGCAGTCTATGTAAGGCTCAACCCCGATATAATATAAATTATAATTCCCCCATTTATTTTGTAACAGGAAAAGGTTTGCCAGAGTAATTCAACCATGAAGCCATTGGACCAAGATCCACCCAAACGTCAAAAGCCCATGAAGCCCGAACCCGTAGAACAATGGATCAAAAGTACTCAAGCTTTAATATATGACTTTATGTGCTATCTGCGCTTTAAATATCAGTATGTGATAATCTGCCTTATATTTTATGTCAAGTAACTAACTTTGTCTACCGTTGAGTTATTCTTATCTTATAAAACGTGGCCGATTAGCGTAGTACTGAAAGCTGGCATACTTCACAAGATCTAAAGTTGGGTTAACATCCCTCTCAGATAAAGGAAAAGAGAAGATTACTGGTACACCCGATAATAAAAATGAGCTCGCTCTCCGTGACGGAGATGCTCAAGACCCACAAGAAGTATCATCTCAAGAAGATGTGATTGCAACGTTACTGACTGCTGTTATGGCCCTCCAAGAAAAGGTGGCTTGGAATGAGGCAATAAATGCGGACAAGGACACCTCGACAGAGGAAAGGAGGCCTCCTCCTCCATTCCCTTCGTTAAGCTTCCCGATTCCCAGCCATTTACCTATATACCCACCAGGAACCATTCCTCCTCCACTAAGCTCCACCAATCTAAACTACGCTGGTCCTTCCTACTATACTCCACCACCAATAAAATACACTCAAATCCCAGGGACCACTCACTCGGTCCCTTTTTACTAGGTTCCTCAGCTGATTTTCATTAATCCGGCAAGCCAAGTACGTGCTCCAGCTCTGCCAACTAGGCAGACCGCCACTGCCCCGCTCAACCATACCACCCACCAAGTATCCTTCTTTACTCACAACATCCCAAATGAATTATCCCCAAGACATAAAGAGCTAGATCATTATGAAGAGATAGAAAAGGCTTAAAGGGATAAACAAGATAAGCGTGAGAAAGATATGGAGAAGAAGATGGAGGAACTACTGGAAAAATCCAACAGGTCCGCAAAGAAGGCCACAGGTCTAAAGTATGATGACCTGTGCATGCATCCGAATTTGGACATACCAGAAGGGTTCAAAATCCCAAATTTTGAAATGTTCAATGGGACAGGGAATCCCAAGGCACACCTCCGCTCCTACTGTGATCAATTGGCCGAAGTGAAGAAAAACAAACCTCTAATTATACGAGTATTCAGTCGTAGTCTAACCGAAGAATCCCCTGAGTGGTTCGTAACTCAAGCTATGCGCCAATGGCACACCTAAGAGGACATAACAGAATCCTTCATGGAGAGATTTTGCTTTAATCTCGAAATGATACTCGACCGCTACTACCTCGAAAAAGTCAAGAAGAAATCAATAGAAAACTACATGGAGTTTGCCCGCAGGTGGAGGGCCGAGGCAGCCCATGTGCATCTACCAATGTGTGAGGAGAGCTAGTCTCTGTGTTCATTAGATCCCAGGAGCCTGCTTTTATGACAAAACATTGTCCATGGCTGGGAGGTCGTTTGCTGAGTTGGTCAAAATGGGAGAGGCCATAGAAAATGGTCTCAAATTAGGGAAAATAGTTAGTGTCTTTAACAAGGTATCTGGATAAGCTATTGTAGGAGTCTTCCGCAAAACGAAAGAGGACGTGGAAAACATATCTCACATTCCAAACCCAAGCCCAAAAGAACCGCAATCCTCCCACATCACTATGCCCCTCATCAATTATCTAACACATGTGTATTATGCACAACCAAGCTTTACCACCGTTGTACCAGCCCACACGGCTCCACCTAGTGTCGGTGTGTCCGCTCCCACTTACCAAACACTGCCACAACAAACCTATCAACCACCAGCTCAGCAAAATTATCGCTCATTACCAAATAACCCACCACATGCATATCAACTGCCTAAGAATTACCAAAATCAACCACCACCCCTAGTATACAATGCTTCACGTCCTGCCTTCGAGAGAAAGCTAGTAAGAGAATTCACAAAACTTCTCGAGCCTAGGGCTCGGCTCTTTGAAAGGCTATTGGCCACAAGCCTGATCCAGTTGGTCCACCCAAAACTAGCACAGTCAGGGAATAGATACTATAGGGTTGATCAGACTTGTGCCTATCACTCAGGAGGAAATGGGCACAACACAGAAGACTGCATAAATTTCAAGCATAAAATCCAGGATCTGATCGATAAAAGGAAAATCATTTTGGAAACCGCAGCTCCAAATATAAACACAAACCCGTTGCATAACCATGGAAATAATGGAGTCCACATAATTGAGAGGAATGAGGACTGAAAAGCCCGCAGAGCATTGGTCCCCAAAGCAGTCGAATTCCTGGAACAAACAGTAGCCTCTCTCATACTCCAGGAGTGCCCCAATTTCAAGGCTTTGATCCCAGCACTGGGAGCCACAAAAGCTATATCGAGGTTTAAGACCTTGGGCCCAGCACCCGTGGTAGCACAAACAGCATAACAAACTGTACTCGCACCCAAAGAGCCAATCACTATACAAGCAGCCATGGCTCAAGGCATGACTCCGGGAGGTGTTACACTCCTTAAGAGTTAGCTCAGAATGCTACAAGGAAAGAAAACACCCAAAAGAGGGCAATGACTGAAGGAGAAGTTGAAGATTTCTGGAGGCGCATGCAACCAAAATACTACTCCATCTTTGAGCATTTGAAGAAAACACCGGCACAAATATCGATGTTGTCATTAGTAGCTAGCTTCCCATCGCACAGGCAGGAACTCATGAGAGTGTTAGACGATGCACACGTACTAAATGATATGAGCAGTGAGGATCTGGCAGGGTTGGTAGCCCACATCATCGGAGAACACAAAATCTGCTTCTCAAGAGAGGAGTTGCTAGCAGAAGGAACCTCTCACAACAGAGCACTTAACATCACCGTGGAATGTGGTGGCAAGGAAATAGGGAGAGTGCTTGTGGATAATGGATCGGGCCTCAATATCTACCCATCACTATACTAACACAGCTCAGCTATGACATGAGAAAAATCTGCCTGAGCTGGACTAACGTCAGAGGGTTTGATGGGTCCCAAAGTGACTCCCTGGGAGAAGTAGATCTACAGATCAAAGTTGGGCTTGCCTCTTTCACAGCTTCCAAGTTATGGCAATCACGGCTAACTACAATATGCTCTTGGGAAGACCCTGGATACATTCCGCAGGCGCAGTCCCGTCAACTCTGCAATACGCCATAAAATTTGAATGGCAGGGACGGGAAATTATAGTGGCAGCTGAGAAGGATATTCAGAATTATCCTTACAATATTATTCCTGTAATCGAGGGGACTACTCACATGTCAAACTTTCATGTGGTGGAATACGTTGGGGCCACCCGTGAGGAGGAGGAGGTCGATAAACCTATGCTAGCAGTCTACAAAATGATTGCTTCAACCATGTTGAGAAGTAGCTTTGAAACAGGAAATGTACTAGGGAGGGACCTCAAAGGGATAATAGAGCCTGTGTCAATCCTAAAAGAAAATTACCACTTCGGTCTAGGGTATGCTTCCAGAAAAGATGAACTCACAAAGGCTATCAAGAGAGAACCCAGAACAAGAAATTTACCTCGTCCAATTCCGAGTCTGTACCAGTCATTCCCCAGAAAGATGTCGATGCTAAATGAAGAAGAAACTGATGGGGTCTCGAGTTGCTGTTTCAAGAAGAGGGATGCTATAAAATCATTGAAAAAAGTCAGCAGATGCTCGCCATACGCAGTCTGAAGCCAGGAGAGCACCTGAACAATTGGACATTTACCCCTCTCTTGGCTCCTCGGTTGAGAGATGAATTTTTTTTAAAAACCTTTTGCTAAATGCGGTGACGTCGGCTGAGGCCCGAATGTTCACCTTTTCTAAATTACTTCATGATGTTTGAAAATGGAAATGATCCGACATTGTTCCGAACCAGGACCACAATTGTAATCAATTACTCTTGAATTAATGAAAAGCCTCGATCTACATAAAACTGCTACCTTTACCAGATAATAATTACAAAAAAATTCTGACTAACTACGCGTAACAAACAATAATAAACCTAACTTTACTTTGCCTCGCCTTTTCAGTAGTAACCATAATAAAACAATAGAAAATGGCATGACGTGTCGTGAAACGAATGAGGAAAACAACCAACAGGAGTACGATGAATCGATGATGGTGCCAGAGGGGCTGGTAGAAGAGTTAGAAGAATTAGAAGACAAGAAAAAGCTGAATATGGATAAAACTGAGGTGATCAACCTCGGTGACGAAAAGGATGTTAAGATGACACGAATCAGTGCTCACTTGGGAGCTCCACAAAAAGAAGAGCTCATAGCTCTGTTGAAGGAATATGTGGACGTCTTCGCCTGGTCATACGCAGATATGCCGGGATTTAGCACTGAAATAGTGGCCCACATATTACCCATCAAGGAGGGTTTTTCCCCTGTCAAGCAAAAGACGCGAACTGCCGGGATTAAGCATTGAAATTGTGGCCCACATTTTACCCATCAAGGAGGGTTTTGCCCCTGTCAAGCAAAAGATACGAACATTTAAGCCAGACATGAGTATTAGGATAAATGACGAAGTAGAGAAACAAATCAAGTCTGGAATAGTGGAGGTGACATCCTACCTTACTTGGGTGGCCAACAGAATGCCCATACCCAAAAAGAGCGGTAAGATTCGAATCTGTGTGGACTACCGAGATCTCAACCAGGTCAGTCCGAAAGACAACTTTCCTCTCCCAAACATCCACATTCTAAGATACAACTGCACCAAACATGAGCTGCAGTCATTCATGGATTGTTTCGCCGGGTACCATCAAATACTCCTGAGCAAAGAAGACCCTGAAAAGACAGCCTTTATCACCCCTTGGGGAGTCTATCATTATAGGGTAATGCTGTTCGGCCTCAAAAACACCAGAGCCACATACATGAGAGCTATGACTACCCTGTTCCATGATATGATGCACCGAGAGATTGAAGTATATGTAGACGATGTCATCATAAAATCAAGGGAAAGCTCGGAGCATACAGTGCACTTGCGTAAGTTCTTTGACAGACTCCGCAAATTCAATCTGAGGTTGAACCTGCAAAGTGTGAGCTCGGAGTGCCTGCAAGTAGGTTGTTAGGATTTATAATCAGCTGCAGGAGTATTGAACTAGATCCTACCATAATTAAAGTAATTCAGGAGTTACCGCATCCCAAGACAAAGAAAGAAGTCATGAGCTTCTTCGGAAGGTTAAACTACATTGGACGATTCATAGCCCAGTCAACTGTGATTATCGAGATGAATTTGACAAAATCATGAGATACCTTTCCAATCCTCCCGTCTTGGTGCCGCCCAGGCAAGGGAGTCCTCTGTTACTATACCTGTCGGTATCAGAAAATGGTTTTGGGTGCATGCTCGCCCAGCATGATAAAGATGGCAAAAAGGAACATGCCATCTAGTATTTGAGCAAGAAGTTCACTTCCTGCGAAGTGCGGTATACGCTCGTAGAGAAGACCTGTTGTGCTTTGACATGGATTGCCCAAAAGTTGAGACACTACCTTTCGATGTTCACCACTCACCTCATATTCAGAATGGATCCACTGAGATACATTTTCCGACAACCGATGCCCATAGGAAAAATGGCTAAAAATGGCAGATGCTACTGAGCGAAGTCGACATCGTATACATAGCGCAAAAGGCAATCAAAGGGCAAGCCCTAGCTAGCCTGCTAGCAGAAAGTCTCATCGATGACGAACTTGAACCATTACGAACTTTCTTCCCAGATGAGGAAGTGATGGCTATGGAAGAAGAGGTGGCAGAACCATACTCGGGCTGGAAACGGTTCTTCGATGGAGCAGTCAATTATAAAGGATTAGGCATCGGGGCGGTGTTAATATCAAAAATACGACAACACTATCCGATGGCCGCAAAGCTCAACTTCAGATGTACCAACAACATGGCGGAATATGAAGCATGTGTCCTCGGCCTCAGGATGGCGTTAGACATGAATATACAAGAGTTGTTAGTAATCGGGGACTCCGGTCTGCTTATAAATCAAGTGAAAAAAAATTGGGCAACCAAAATGATAAGATACACCCATATGTGAATCTGGTATAGAGATTGTGCGAAGATTCAAGAATATCAACTTCAGGCACACTCCAAGGGCTCAGAATGAATTTGCGGACGCACTGGCTACAATAGTGTCTATGATCCAGCACCCTCAGAGTACTTACATCGATCCGCTAGAGATCACACTGAGAGAAAAACAGGCTTACTGCGCCCATGTTGAGGCCGAGCCAGATGGCCAACCATGGTATGCCGACATCAAGGCTTACTTGGAGAAAGGAGAGTATCCCTCAGAGAGTTCAGCATATCAAAATAGACCATCAGGAGGTTAGCAAATAGGTTTTTCTTGAACAAAGCAGTGTTGTACAAAAGGACCCCTGACCTCGGGTTAATCAGGTGTGTGGACACCGAAGAAGATACGAAATTGCTAAAGAGGTGCACACAGGGGCATGCACACCCCACATGAATGGACTCATCCTTGCTAAGAAAATTCTGAGGACAAGATATTACTGGATGACCATGGAGCACGACTCCTGTAAATTCGTGCAAAAGTGCCATCAGTGTCAGATACACGGGGATCTAATCAAGGTTTCCCCCACAGAGTTGCAAGAGATGAGCTCGCCTTAGCCGTTCGTGGCATGGGGCATGGACGTCATAGGACCCATCAAGCCTCCGGCCTCCAACGGACATCGTTGTATCTTAATCGCCATCTATTACTTCACTAAATGGGTGGAGGCGACTTCTCACAAATTAGTGACCAAGAAAGTCGTGGCCGACTTCGTCAAAAACAATCTAATATGTCATTTCGGTGTGCTGGAATCCATCATCACGGACAATGGTGCCAATTTGAACAACCATTTAATAAAGGATATCTGTGAGCAATTCAAGGTCACCCACAGAAACTCTACCGCTTACCGGCCACATATGAATGGAGCCGTAGAGGCTGCCAACAAGAACATCAAAAGAATCCTGAGAAAAATGGTCAACAACTACAAGAATTGGCACGAGCAGTTGCCTTATGCTTTGTTGGGGTACAGAACGACAAACCGAACTTCCACCGGAGCAACCCCATACCTCCTTGTTTACAGTACAGAAGTTGTCATACCTGCAGAACTGGAAATCCCTTCACTCAGGATCATCCAAGAGGCAGAGCTAAAAGATGCAGAATGGGTTAGAAACCGTTATGACCAACTGGCCATGATAGAGGCAAAGAGAATGATGGCGGTATGCCACTGACAGCTGTACAGACAAAGGATGTCTCGAGCCTTTGACAAGCGGGTTGGTACCCGACTCTTTCAAATTGGAAAAATCATACTCAGGCGAGTTTTCCCTCACCAAGAAAAATACAAAGGAAAATTTGCACCAAACTGGCAAGGACCGTACATGGTCAGAAAGGTTCTATCAGGAGGAGTCGTAGTCCTAGCCGAGATGGACGGACAAGAGTGGCCCAAAGCTAACACTGATGCGCTCAAAAGATATTATGTTTAGAATTCTATTTGCTTGTAATCGTAATATCATTTCCATGTAGTCGAATCTTTTGCTTGTAATAATATCTTGTAATAGAACAGGAAAAACAAATCAGCATTGTAATGAACTACGCAATGACCTAACTTCTCCACAGTGGGATATGTAGGCAGTCCATTACCGAACCCAGTCACATTATTAGTAGAACCAAAACTCAGTTATTTTATTCCAAACTACGTTCGACTTGAATTCCTGCTGCAACAGGATACGTAAGCGCTCTCGAGCTTGGTCGTCATAAAAGAAAAACCAAGAAACCCTTAGGAAACCACAAAGACAATAAGGCAGGAAAAGTCAACGGGATCAAGCTTGTAAGGGTCAGCACAACAATTAGACAGCATCAACCCTACATTGGGGTAGAATTTTTTAGGGAACTCAAAACTTCCTATACAAAACAGTCAATAAGGAAAGAGAAAAAATAAAGCAATACACTGGGGCAGAATTTTTTAGGGAACATCAAAAATTCTTGCACGGCAAGAGAAAGCAAGGGTTGCTCAGAGGAAATCCTGAAATCGGGGCAGAATTTTTGAGAAAGATTACAAAAATTCTATCAGCGCGAAAGTCAGCAATCATACCTCCGGGAAGAATCGGAAGACCTCGTTCGAAGAAAATACATGTCATGACACATAAAAAACGAAACAAACATTTATTTTAAGGAAAAAGCAACGTACATTTTATAAAGTTTTTACTCTAAATTTTCAAAAACAAAAATAGTATAATCACTTCCCCAAAAACATCTCTCGAAATACCGAGCTTAATAGGGTTCGAAAGATCATCAAGAGGAGACACTAGACGAGAAGACAATGACGCTAATCGGATTTTTAGGAAACTCATAATTTTTCTGTGGATGCAGGTTTTTCTTGTTACACGACTGCGAGCACGCCACCAACTGGTTTACTCACAGTAAAGGCGAAAGGCAAAACTCAACCCAGCAGAGAAGGACCAAAAGGTCACGGCAAAAATGGGTAATAAAGACATATCTGGCCGCGAAGGGTCATGAAGCGAATGAGCGTAAAGAAAAATCTGACCAAAAAGGTCACACAAAGAGTGAACAGCAAATATATATCAGAGCAAGGGGGTCACAATTGATAAGCATAAAGATACATACGACCAAATATGTCATAACAAGGACGAAAGGGCATATCCGACCGCAAGGGTCAACAGCCAATACAATGGACGAAAGAAAGATTATCCGACCACAAGGGCCATATCTGTCATCTGAATGCTGAGAGGGTCATCTATATCAAACTGTCGAGAGGTCCATTCATACAAACTGCCGAGAGGGCCATTCATATCAACTGCCGAGAGGGCCATTCATTCGGGCCCTTCATACAAACAGCCGAGAGGGCCATTCATACAAATTGCCAAGAGGGTCATTTATTCAAACAAGCCAAAAGGGGCATTCATACAAATAGCCGAGAGGGCCATTCATCTAAAATTTCACAAAGAATATCTACGTATTGTCAAGTCCAGGAGAAAGGCACGCAGCCACCAGAAAGAAACCGGCTTGCTGAACCAGATCTAGACAAATTACGGAGCAAACGTGGAACTTTTTCTTACGCAGCTAGCCAAGATAGGGTGCCCATGAGAGTCAAGCTCTTCGGCCAAGATTTGGAAACCATCCAATCTCAGAATCAGCCACAATTGTCTTATTTTCATTTTCTTTTCTCCAAAAAAAAAAAAAAAACCACGACTCGTCGGACACACACCGCGAAATCTGAAGGTATTCCCGCATAAAGGATATACTCTTCTCCGGCCAGTCAAACTACATGTGACCTGATTCCCAGAGACCAGGGATATGTAGGCGAACTCAAGACCAGAGAGTCGATCACATTCTAACAGTCGTTCGGAGGAACCCAATTACAACAGTGGGGATCTCAGGACTGTCCTTCCAAATCACTTGAAAGTCCTTAGTTGAGTCAAATTACAAGTGGCCTAAATTCTCATATATCCCAAGATATATAGGAAACCCAAAAACCAGGGTCCAGCAATGGATGTTAAAATTGCATAAAGATAAAGGATGAAACGAGTCGGGTCAGTCAAAAATTAGGGTTAGTCAAATTTCGTTATTCAAGAATGGTCCCGCCATACCCGAACACCGAAAGGGCAGTTGTTGACACCTAATTTTTGACATCTCGTAATTTATTTTAATTACTCAGAGTCCTTGAAAAATAAATAAAATGAGTTATGCACCTTAAAGGGTTTGAATAATTTTTATAAATTGTGCAGATCAATATTTTACTCCTTTAAATTGGTGAAAGGTTTTTTTATGACATGACAAATTTATTTAGAAATTAATTCGTACTTTTATGACATTTATGAGATGCTTGTTAGATTTAATCAAAGCAAAAGGGCATTTTGTTTTAAAATAATAATCATTTATTTAATTGTTCAATCCGTCAAAAAAATCAAAATTAGCAAATACTTATTTCCCTTTAATTCAAGGAGTTTGATTACTTTAAATAAATTAACCATTTCACCCCTTAATCATTAATTTTGCATAATTGTGTAATTTCTCAAAACTATTTGCAATTATCTATAAATGTTTTAATTAGTCAATTAAGTGGTCCTTATTGAAAATTGATGTTTAAAATATTTAATTATTTTTATTATTTTGGTATGGTCACAATTAATTTAACCAATTCATGATTTAAGGAAAGTGGGGTCATTGTTTTTGTAAAATTAGCCTCTTAATGGCCTTAATTGAATTAACCAAATTCATTAGCTTAAATTAATTAAGGTCATTAATGCAATTTAATTTTTAAATCGGCTAATTAAGACAAATATGGTCATAATTGAAATAATCAATTGGATTAAAATCAATTAAGGCTATATTCGCAATTTTAAGCCCATTTACACAGTTGACCATTTTTAAATCATTTTAATAGGATAATTATGTCCTAATTTTGTCTATAATTAAAATATTGTTACCAATAATCATCTTGATTATCAAATTATATATATATATATATATATATATATATATATATATATATATATATATATATTATAGTAGGCATACATATACATGTATACACTAAAAAGGGTCATATCTATTTTATTTAAAATCGGACCAGGCCTAGTCCACCTAATGGACTAGACTCCCTCATTTCATTTCGTTTAACAAACGCAGCCTTACTCCATCTCTCTCCTCTCTTTCCCATTTTCTCTAAAACCCTAAGGCGCCACCCCTTTTTTTTCCCTCTCTTATGCCAGATATGGCATAAATTCAGACTCTTCCGACTTTTGACAGTCTTTGCATGATCAAAAGGGTGAAACCATTAATGTTCAACATGATTTCGCTCAAAACTCGTTCCAAACATGGTAAGAGATCCCTCCTTTTGCTCTTTTTTTCCAGATTTCTAGTCAAACCTGTGATTTTCGTGATTTCCTATTGGCCCTTAAATAATGGCTCAGATCAATCCAAGATGGCTCAAATCTGACCACATACGTTGGTTGCCTTTAGATCTGGATCGTTAATTCCATATGTTGAATGTTTGGTTCTGAAAATAAGGTTTGTACCACATCAGTAATGTTAGTCTTTGGATCAATTTTTCACAAAAAAAAAGGAGCAAAAAGAAGAGACAAAAAGTTTGGATAAATTCAAGAAGCTAGAAAATTCAATTTTTTAAAAGTTTCTCAGTAAAATTTAAGACTTTGACTTTAAGAGTTGGAATTTTTTCTCAGTTCCAAAATTATTTTCTTGCTTGTTCTCTATTTCGTGTGGCCGAGTTTCGAGACTGGAAGCATAAGGCTCCAAGATCCATTCTTTTCTTGGTCGCGCATATAAAAGGTAATTTCTAATTCATATTGTTTTCTTTACTTAGATTTTGCCTAGTCTAAGGGTATTGTATTAGTTAATCTGCTTGGGTCCTAATGTTTGCTAATTGTGGTTCATGCTATTAAGAGTTGTCTCATCTAGTTGTGTGTTTAGTTTATGATTCACTTGAGGAAAATGGTGTAGCCAGTTTGAATACCATGTTGAAACATATCTAATATAAGCTGATTAGTCTTCATAGTGGTTGTTTACTTATGTGACTTCAATGTTTCTATTTTAGCTGTGCAATGGTGTGGTTAATGTATCTTGAACATGTTTTTTTTTTCATCTTGAATGACCTCACTCACACAGAATAAGATAAAATCAGGACTAGTTAATAGCTTTTTTATCAACGAATATACAAAATTGGAAATGGAATCTAGTTCAGTTTGTCTTTGGGTTGGCAAACTAGTAATTGAAACATCTGTGATCATGGTTTCACCTAGCCTAAGCTAGAATGTGTGCCAAACTGCTTACTTTATTAGCCAAATCCCAAAACTAATGTGATTAAAGACTTGAATATGAATCTTTTTTTTTTTGGTTTGATTAAGTGCGTCAATCTCTTGTTTGAACTTGTGTGACTTGAACATATGCTGCTTACACACCTTATCTTGGTGTAACTCATGCCACGAGTCTTACATCTTGAAACTAGTCTATCAATAAGTATTAAGATGTTTGGTGAAACTGGAAAAGAAAAAGGGTAAACCTTTAGGACCAGGTCATACTTAAAGTTAATTAGGATAAATCTGATTAGTTTTATGAGCTACCAAGGTGGTTGCTAGTCCTTAACCTGAATAGTGACTGCTTTGGGGAGTCAAAGATGTAAAAAAAAAGAAAAAAAAAATGGGAGAAAATAGTTGTCAAGAATCTGAAAACTTGTTTTGTTACCTTTGATCTCTTGTCTTTTTTTTTTCTTCCCCCCAGCCCCATTATGTGTCCTATCTAATTGGTGAAGCAACTTATGCTATGAAAGTAAGTTGGTGTGCTATAAACTCTTGCATATGCATTGATATTTCTTCATGAACTAACCCTGGTTTAATAGGTGACCTTAAGTGTCCAATTTAATAAATTTAAAGTAGTAGGAGAATGGTGAAATGAAGTAGGTTTGGTCATGTTTTGTTAAGTCCTAAATAGCTTAGGGATTGAGGTTTGCCTTTAAAACATGAGACCTGTTTTTTCCTTGTACATTGATGAGGAACATGGTCTGATAATAACTGTTGATTACACTGATTGGCTAGGCCTAAAAATGAAGATAAACATATAGGCTCCTGTAAGTCCTGTTAGAGTAAAAAGAGGAGGGTAAAAAGGGACTATAGTTGAAACTTTGAGGAAATCGGCTTTATAATCTAAGCTGTCCAACCCCTCCCCCCACCCCTTTAGCATTTGCTCAAGGATAAGAGAAGAGGACCATGAGTGTGGATATGTAAGTTAAAACTACTTGACAAATGGGATGTCATTTTAAAGACATCTGAGGAGAAGATTGAGAAAGGGTCAAGAATCACTTGATCCACAGTACCTTTCTTCCCAAATAAAAGATTATCATGGCATATCCCACAAGTCTATAGGGTGCAACTTGCTATATCTTCACACTTTGTGGCCTTTTTTCCCTTTTTGTTGAGTTAAATGGCTCCTAAAAGAATGAACTTTCTTTGCACTAATGGTTGTTCACTTAGATCATTAAACCTGGTCTTAATGTTTGATGTTTAGATTCAGATGAACTTGCTGATCTGCTCAAGTATGCTCTAGGGATTAGTTGACTAGTCTAGATGGTACACAATAATTTGAGGATTGCAGGCATTGCTTAAAATTGAAAAGAGGAAAAGACTTCAAGTAAGTATACTGATTACTGAAAAATAAGTCATAAAATATTTTATTTGGACAATACAATAACGTGTAAAGACCCTCTAATATCTAGTTAGATTTGATTCAGAGTTAAAACCTACATGGGGGTTCTGTGTACATTGGTTTGGTTTCATCTGTGTTTGGAAAAATGGTTTGTTTTCTTTTTTAAGAAGCACTAGAATATTAAAAAGGGAAAAGAAGAGTGGCTTATATTAATTTAGGTTGGCAGCATAATGACATAGGAATACACTTAACTCTTTATTTATGGTACTATAGATAATGTATCGTGTCTTAAACTTCTGAGATGTGTCCTTGAGCTTGTTAGTCTAAGCCCAGTTAGAGGATAACAAATGAACTTGGCCCTGTTTGAATAAGTGTACTGCACCTTAGTGAAACATTAAACACCAGCTAAGGGTATAATAACAACAAGTGAACTTTTAAATGATCCCAGGTGAATTATGAATACTGTTCAGCTAAAAAATGAGAAAGTTAAAAGTAGGCCACTAATTGTGAATATGTTTAAATCATGTGCATCTCCTTATGGGATTAACTTGTTTCTTTCTATAATGGAATAGGGTTAGGGGAGAAGGTCTAAAAGGAATTTCAAAACACTGAACTTTAAAAATATTGAATCTTCTGTGTATCCTTGGTGTTGACACCAAATTTTTGACCTCCCATAATTTGTTTAATTACCTAGAGTCCTTGAATATTAAACAGAGTGAAATATGTATTTTTAGAAGTCAAAATAATTTCATAAAATTATTTAGATATTATTTTACCAACTTTATTTGAAAAAATAATTTTTTAAGACATTATAATTTAAGTTAAATATTTTTACAATTATAATACTTTTTCTAAAATTAACCAAGAGAGAAAATAATTTACCAATTATTCATTTAATTGTCTAAATTGTTAAAATATCAATTTGCAAAGTATTTTGCTCTGTTAATGCAAGGAATCTGTTTAATTAAGTAAATTAGCCATTTTTACCACTCAATTCTTCTTTAGTCAATTTATTAGAATTTTGTCATAATTAATTAAGTTTTAAATATGATTTGATTCTGAAAATTGCCCATTAAATGGCTGTAATTGAAATAATCAATTAATTAGCCAATTATGGCAATAATTGAAATAGCAAAACTCATGGCCTAATTCAATTAATATCATTTTTTTACAAAAATTCATTTTATTTTATTTTATTGGCAAATTAGTTTAAATATGGCCATATGTCCAACCGAGGGACATTATTTAAATTTGGCTACTTATTACATATGTAACCTTCCATATACACATACACGCAGATATACACATATGTATATCAAGTATACATGTATACAATGGGCTGACCCATTAGTTTTTTTAAATCCAGACCAAGCCAGCCCAACGAAGGGCATGATCCGACCCACTCGGTTGCTAAAGGGAGATAATCCCCCCTTTCCTCCCGATTTGGTTCGACCAAATGATCCCTAAGGTCTCTTCTCTCTATTTCAGGATAAAAACCCTAGCTGCCTCACGAATTATTTTTCTCTCTTACGTTTTTTTGCCGGAAACAACAATGATGAGGGCCCGCATGTTTTCTACTGTGTTGAGATTGGCCGACAATGGTAAGAGCATTAAATGCTCTGCCATTCCTCACCTATTTCCACCACATATCAATCCAGACGAGGCATTAGCTTCCTCTTTTTCTTGCTTTTTTTTCATGTTCAAGGGTCAAAACTCTATAACTCCTTAATGGGTGTTGTTTATATTTGTTTGAATTCATGGATTTTAATTGGTTCATGAAGAACAAAGTAGATTGACCACTTTTGGGTCAGATCTGGCCCTTGATGCGTATTTCGTTTAATCTCAACCTTTAATTGTTGTGAGGACATGCCAATTCTCAAGAATTGGAGGTTGTCCCACATCGAAATCAGATTAGGGTTTAGGGTTTGGGGATTTCTATTTAAAGGACCCTATTTCTTCGAAAAATTTTTAAAAAAAAATTGGATACACTCAAAAAGAACTCGAAAATACCTAAGATTTTAAAAGTATTGGAAATCCTAAATTTTTCTGAGTTCAAGTAAAAATTTTAAAAGAGTTTGTTTGCTCTTATTTTCATTTGGGGTTTGTGTGTTGGCTGAGTTGGGATTAAGGAACCAAAGACTTCTTCCAAGTCCAATTCTCGACAGAGGCTGCACTTGCAAAAAGGTAAACTTTTTTCTTTCATTTTTTTTAGTAATTCGTTCGTATTTTTTGTGTGTTGAAACTGCTAGTATAGTTGTGTTATTGTTTTAGTTTGAATTAGGCTTACATATGTTAAGTTAAGTAATGTTCAGTTATGTTTTTCATTTACTAGTTCAATCATGTCTAAGAGCACTCAGTGCCTGCTTAGCTTCTACTTAATGTGTTCTTAGTTTAAATCTTGCTTAGCTGCACCTTCCTATTATACACTTAATGACCTGACCCCTATTGTATTGAGAATATAGTAGAAATATCTCTCCTGTTAAACTTTATTTATACTTTTAATCTACTAGTAATGATTGTTGCTGCATGACAAATGGATAATGGTAGTATACACATACTAGATAACTATCATGGGTTGGATTTTATGATGACTAAAGGGACTATGAGCCATCATGTGTCTAGTTAAGAATTTTTTTTTACTAATGGACATTTGGTTTGATGAAATATACCATGTCTCTATCTAATTTGAGTTTTTAAAATAAAATTTGTCAACTGGTAGGGATATATAATAAGGTGAACTATAATAGGATCCTATGCTTAATATAAAATTAAAGGGAAGATTTGAGCCATCCAAGTGGAGTTTGATATCTCATTAGGTGTCCTTTATGAGTGTTTAAGTGAAGAAGGTTTCAGTCTGGTTATGTGCTAATATGATAGATATGTTTTTAAGTTTTAATGTGAAGTTGCCAGAACTAGATGGATATGTGTGAACTGTACTGAAAGTGGTACAAAGAGATAAGCTCCTACATTTGAACATAAGAGCCCACCTCTGTACTAGTTAAGTGTGTACATTTGCTGATGCAAATATCCCTATTGGATGCTACTGCTTTGTGTGTGTAACACCCCGTAAACTTGAACTAGGTGTGAATGTGTAAAAATCTAGTATTAAGATGATATTATATCTATATGAATCCATTCTTGATGAATTCGGGTGGAAGATGGTCGTTTTGAAGTCAAA